>NC_073307.1:148952180-149224680 GCF_027595985.1 Sorex araneus | reverse complement strand
AAATGCAACCTACAGAACAAGTAAAAACATTTTCAAGACACATTTTTGATGAGTACTTTTTATATCAATGATATATGAAGAACTTGAACAACTAATCGCAAAGATAGCCCAGTTCTTTTAAAGAGTAAATGACTTAAGATATTTTGAGGGGCTGGAGCGATAGCACAGCGGGTAGGGCATTTGCCTTGCATGCAGCCAACCCGGGTTCGATCCCCAGCATCAGAGCCAGGAGTAACCCCTGTGCATCACCGGGTGTGACCCAAAAAGCAAAAAAAAATAAAAATTAAAAAAATATATTAAAAAAAAGATATTTTGATAAGTTGTCTTGTTCAAACTACATTGTTAATGACTGTCATGCCATCAAATAGATACTTCAAAAGAGAGACAGTGGTAACTTTTATATTGCATAATATTTTTTCAAGATAAAATAAATATCAAAGGAGAAAAATAGATTGTGAGTAGAGTTGGCAGCAAGTGGCAGAAAATTAACTGCTGAAGACAGAACTGAGGGCATCATTGATATATCTGGTTCTGAACAAAGGGGTGAGATGTTTTGGGGTAAAGCAATGGCTGATATCAAAAAGTGATTTGGTGCAGGATTTCAGGGTTCTCATTAGGTCTTCAACATCTCAGAAGCAAAGAAAGAGATGACTGTAGTACAGCCTCCTTTTCTATTCTTTCTGGATGCCTTGATACAGTTATTGCTTAACTGTGATTTTCTCAATGGCCACTCTGTGAGAGCCTACTGTTTAATTGAGTCACCTGATTCTTTGTTAGGTAGACAGAATAGCTATACACCTCTAAATAATCCATCAAAATCTGCCGTATAAGCACTCAGCTCAAAGGAACCTGATCTATATAACTTTCAAACTCCTCACGTCTCTGCTAGAATTTCTGCAATCTAAATCTCCTCAGTCAATAACTATTAAAATGATCACAAGCAAACTAATTCAGAAGTAGAAACTAAAACGAAGGGTGATCTAACTCACAGGTGGTATAAACAGAACAAGGAAATGGACAATTACCAATGAAAACCAATGCTCATATTCTGAGAACTGTTAGTCAGGGTTACTTGTTGGGGTAAGGGTCATCCTTGGAGAAAAGTGGAGGGATGTTGGCATACTGATGCTGGCCATGGTGTGGTAATATTGTATCCCTAAAACATTAACCTTTACGCTCTTGAAAAACCAATAAATTGGTTTCCAGTACCAATTTCCTCAATAAGATATTGCCTCAATAAATTTTAAATATCTTTTAAGATAAACTGCACTCTCTCCATAAGTAATATGCAAGTAAACTTGATATCTGAAATTTCCCATCTGAGAGCAACCACACTACTTAGAATCGTCATGTTTGCAGAGTGAACAACATGCTTCTGCAACCCTTGTCCTGGTACAGATTCACCAATGAGGTTGCAACAAAGTCCTATAATAGTTTCCCAACTTACCTTACCCAAGTCTCATCCTAAACTATTGCCAGAGACATGTTTAAGAAAAGTAACTACATTTCTAAAAATATCCTCTAATGATGTCTGTGGATGCCAAGTGGGAGAAAATGAAAGACCTTGGCTGATGCTGATTATAACAAGGCCAATTACAAATCCTCTGAGGATCTAAGAGGTCAGTGTATCACCAACCCCTGTATTTGTGGAATGTCTATTTAAACCCTTCTCTAAAGTCAACAGGAAAAAGAATGATGAAGAAGGCCCTTGAAGTAAATAATAATTACAGAGCTATGTACCAACAAGCTGAAGATTTGTTTGAGAGGCTCAACTCCCAAACTGAAGGTGGATTCGAAAAGGGGTTTAAACAGGCAGCGGAAGAGATTCTCTCCACACTGCTAGGCATCTTTTGGGGTGACAAAATTTTAACAGACCTAGTTTGAAAAACCAGTGTCCCATGAAGTAGATTTGATACACTGATACATTATTCATGTAGATCCATAGACCAGCATGACTTGGTTTGCATAATTGTTCCTCGTTCCCCTTTTAATTTGCATCAAGTTTCATAGTGAAAAACCCTGAGAAAAATCAAGTTGGAAAATGCGTTTCTATTTTCATAGGAAGAAAAGAAGGTGAATTGGTGGCAGAATCCTAGAGCAATGGAAGTTTTTCTAAATTGAAAAAAAAATTAACTGTATTTTCTGAATCACTGTATCACTGTCATCCCATTGCTCATCGATTTGCTCGAGCAGACACCAGTAATATCTCCACTGAGACTTGTTGTTACTGTTTTTGGCATATTGAATACGCCACAGGTAGCTTGCCAGGCTCTGCCGTGTGGGCGGGATACTCTCGGTAGATTGCCCAGCTCTCCGAGAGGGGCAGAGGAATCAAATCCAGGTCAGCAGCGGGCAAGGCAAACGCCCTGCCTGCTGTGCTATCGCTCATGGTACTCAATACAAATTAAAATACCCTCACTTGGGAGAGTTGTCTGAAGATATCAGAAGTCCAGTGTCCTGCCTTTTCTTCATGGAGATTGTCTGCAGCTCTGCGGTCTCTGCCTGGAGGGAAAGAAAGCAGTGAAGGGACTCAAACTAAAACCTGTGGCATCCACAAACTAAGCCAGGTTAGTGATAACTAAATCTCTTCCCCAATATTTAAGCTGATAAAATTGTCTTATATTTATATCTGCGGGCTTATCTGTAATCTTTCTCCGAAAAATAATTAAGGTAAAATTCTATGAAAATATTCAGAGGAAATGATATCCATGCTCATAGCAAACAAGTGCTAGTTATTCAGAATTTCCGAACATCGTCATTTGTGTATAGGCCTAAGTGGATTAATCCTGTAGATTTCTGCTTCTAATGATGGTACATGTTTTGTAACCTATGACTTTTCTGTTACCTTTTTTAAGCTGACATTTGTACCTAGAAATTATTTTAAATGATTAACCACTCAGTCCCCATACCAGGAAACATGGACAGAGGAAACAATTCAGAACTCTTTCCTGAGTACTGAAGCCATGTTCTTCACTTTTACAAATCTGAGGGTTTATGTTGCTGATTTTTGTGCCAGAAAGATAATCTTAAATCAAAAAATGTTAAAAAGGTTATGGGTTTTGTCATGGATTCAGGGAATCAGAAAAGGGGAAAGAAAAAAATCTTATCCATTTTTATAACATCATTATGTATCAACTCTAGAAAATCGATGTATGTATTATTCAAAAATGAATACATTAATGAATCTCCAATATTTACACCCATTAGTATTGAAATACAATATTCATTTTAATTAATTAAATGTATATCAAAGGGGAAATGGCGCTATTTCGTGTGGCCTAAGCATTTCTCTCTTGTACATAATGTATTCTGGGAAACCTACTTTAATTTCATTTACAGAATATGTTTAAATACATACTCCAAAACATTAGTTTTAAGTATATACTCCATAACATTATTCTAGAGGTGATAAAGACCATTTGTACAGAATTCTTTTTATTGGAATAACCATGAGATTTGTAATCAGACAGAAAACTGTTCATAATTTTCAGTCATACAATGCTCCAATACCCACCCCTTCGATCACTAAGAAAATGATGGCTGGAGAAACCAGTCGGGATGGGAGATGCATGCCAAAAGTAGATAATGGACCAAACATGATGACCTCTCAGTGTCTGTGTTGCAAGCCATAATGCCCAAAAGCAGAAAGAGAGTATGGGGAATATTGTCTGCCATGGAGGCAGGGGGAGGGTGGGAAAGGGGGGGGGTATACCCGTGGTATTGGTGGTGGGGAATGTGCACGGGTGGAGGGATGGGTATTTGATCATTGTGAGATTGTAACCCAAACATGAAAGTTTGTAACTATCTCACGGTGATTCAATAAAATTTAAAAAAATATATACCCACCCCTTCAGCAGTGCAGACTGCCCACCACCAATGTTAATGTCCCCAGTCCCCCTCCTGCCCACTTCCCCACCCCCACCTCAGTCCCTTCAGCCTGCTTCTATGACAGACCCTCTCTCTCTCTCTCTCTCTCTCTCTCTCTCTCTCTCTCTCTCTCTCTCTCTCTCTCTCTCTCTCTCTCTCTCTCACTGTCTCCCTCTCCATCTCTCTCTCTGTCTTTCTCTGTGTCTCTCTCTTGATTTCTTTTTAGGCACTGTGGTTTTGCAATGCTGTTACTGAAAGGGTATCATTTTCAGCACCCAGTTGTTGTTCAGAATGATCAATTCCAACTACCATTTCCATAGTGGTTCCTTTTCTGTCCTAACTGCACTCCCCCTCCCCCTTTGTGGCAAGCTTCCAACCATAGACAAGTCCTCCTGGCTCTTTTTCCACTGTCTTTGGTTATTATTCCATATTTAGGTATATAGATACAGATAGACACATCTCATAAATGAGTGCATTCCTTCTAACCCATTTTACTCCTCATGATACTCTCCATATCCACCAATGTGTAAGCACATTTCAAGGCTTCATTTTTCCTAACAGCTGCATAGTATTCTGTGGTGTAGATGTACCAGAGTTTCTTGACCCATTCATCTGTCTTCAGGCACTTGGGTTGTTTCCAGATTCTGGCTATTATGAATAGTGCTGCCATGAACATAGGAGTGCAGATGGCTTTTCTAGATTGGGTTTTGGGGGCCACTGGGGTATAGTCCCAGAAGCAATATTGCTGGGTCATATGGAAGCTCAATTTCTAGTTTTTTAGGAATATCAATATTGTTTCCCAGAAAGGCTGGATCAATCATGCCCAGAAATTTTATCCAAGAAATTTTCAGGGAACTTTGCACCTCTCATGTGTTCATATTCACAATGTAAAAAGTGTAACTGACAGAGAGAATGAAGTTGAGCCAAACTCAGACACTTTTCACTGAGTGAATGTTTACTCCGTGAACTGAGTGAATTGTTGTATGGATAGGTCCTTAGCATCATGAAAGATGCTCTATCTGCAGCTGTCTCTGTGCTTGCATGCTCGTTTGTTTGACAGGAAAGCATCAAGTCACTGAAAATAGCTGATAAAGAGCTACTAAGGCATAGAACTTTCATATGACTGCAGTTTATTAGTTTTAATTGAGGTAATTGAGGTTTACAAAAACAGAAAATCAGCATGTGAGGCCAGCTTCCAAGTCATGGGAAAGGCAGCCTGGATAGAGAAGGGAACACCAGGTAAAATGTGGTTGGGGACTCCACGCGAGAAGAGACAAGCGTGCTGAAAGTAGACTAGAGACAGAACACAATGGCCACTCAATACCCCTATCGCAAACCACAACACCCAAAAAGAGAGAGAACAAAATGAAATGCCCTGCCACAGAGGCGGGGTGGGGTGGGGTGGGGGACGGGATTGGAGGGTGGGAGTGATACTGGGTTCATTGGTGGTGAGAATGGACACTGGTGGAGGGATGGGTTCTCGAACATTGTATGAGGGAAACACAAGCACAAAGATGGGTAAATTTGTAACTGTACCCTCACGGTGACTCACTTATTAAAAAATAAATAAAGAAAAAAATAATTAAAATAAAACAGAAGGACTGGAGTGATAGCACAGCAGGTAGGGCGTTTGCCTTGCACACGGCTGACCTGGGTTCAATTCCCAGTATCCCATATGGTCCCCTGAGCACCGCCAGGGGTAATTTCTGAGTGCAGAGCCAGGAGTGACCCCTGAGCATCAATGGGTGTGATACAAAAAGCAAAAAAAAAAAAAACAGAAAATCATATCTTAGAAATTATGATGTTACCATTCCACACCCACCATCAAAGAGCCAATACCCCTCCTTGCCCTCTTCCCTTCTTCCTGGGTGATCTCAATTCTGGAGTCAGAGACATCACATACCTCTATACAATCATGCCAATAAACATAAGTCCAAACATTTTACTGTTGTTGAGATCTGTGCCCCAAGAAGGCCTCTTACAGGATTTTTAGAACTAGAATGAATGTTCATACGTGTAAGCCAACTTTCATAACATGTTTCTTTGACTGCGGTGTTCAGCCAGTGGTGTTTGTATTGCCACTGTTCAGTTAACATAAGGATAAACCAAACTCCTATTTCTCTTCACAATCATCTTCTAAACAACAGCGGTGTATGGAAAGTATAATTCCAACAACCCCAGGGACCAGTTAATGAATATTTTGTTGAATAAATTTAAGTTACCATCTCTCAGAAATACTTTGCTTTTTCCAGATATATCTCATGCTCACAAGCCAAGCCAAGTCTATGGGAAGGATGAACAATGTCACTGAATTCATCCTACTGGGGCTGACTCAGAATCCAGAACTTCGGAGACTTCTATTTCCTATGATTTTAATCGCCTACTTTATCACACTGGCAGGCAACCTGCTCATCACAGTCACCATCTTCATCAGCCCGGCCCTGCATTCTCCCATGTACTTTTTTCTGTCTTATTTGTCCATGATAGATGGGTTCTACTCTTCTTGCATGACACCCAAAATGATCTTGGCCTTGATCTCTGAGAAGAACACCATGTCCTTCAATGCCTGCATGACTCAGCTCTTTGCAGAACATTTATTTGCTGGGGCTGAGATTATCTTGTTGATGGTGATGGCCTATGACCGCTATGTGGCCATCTGTAAGCCCTTGCATTACATGACCATCATGAGCCGTCCGGTGTGCAAGTTCATGGTGGTAATGGCTTGGATGTTAGGGTTTCTTCACGCAGCGATCCAGCTTTTGTTCATTGTGCAGTTGCCATTCTGTGGCCCCAACATCATTGACCATTTTTTGTGTGATCTAATCCCTCTCCTGAGGTTGGCCTGTACAGACACTCACGTCTTGGGGCCCCTGATAGCTGCCAACAGTGGGTCAATGTGCTTGCTCATTTTCTCCATGTTGATGACTTCCTATGCCATCATCCTTCGTTCCCTGAGGAACCACAGTGCCGAAGGGCGTCGCAAAGCTCTGTCCACCTGTGCCTCTCATGTCACTGTAGTCATCTTATTCTTTGTTCCCTGCACGTTCCTGTACCTAAGGCCTGTCACCTCCTTCCCCATAGATAAAGCAGTGAGTGTGTTTTACACCGTAGTAACTCCTATGCTGAACCCTCTAATCTACACCCTCAGAAATGCAGAAGTTAAAAATGTTATGAAAAAACTCTGGGAGAAAATAAGGAAAACCGAAGAAAAATAAGTATTTTAAATGAATTAGTTATCTGGGGGAAGGGAAGAAATTATATTGTATACACATTTACTTTTCTTCTTTGCTGATTGAACATGAAGGGTCAATTTTCCATCTGAATCCATTTTTTTCAAGTCTACATATTGTGGTCAGGATTGACATACCCAGTAAGGTTTAGATCAGAATATCTAGAACCTTGATGATTTTGCAAGCTTCTGAAATGTCTTAATTTATTTGAAAATAATGAGGGGAGAGGAGGAATGAGTACTGTTCAAATCTAACTTGGATTACAATAAGCTTTAACCTTAACAGTCATCAAATATGTTTACTACTTTAATGAACCCATGGTAGAAAGTATCAAATAAATTCTTAAATTCCCATGGTTCAACAATGATATTCTTGAATATTTCACACCCAGAAAGTTGTCTTTAAGTTATCTTCAACTTATTGACTCATATATTTCTACTGTGCCATTTGAGAAGTCATGAATTTTAATTTTGGTTATTATATCTTTCCAGTCACCAATCTTTAAACTGTATTCTTTGTATACCTTGTATTTATTTGCCTGTTACTTACCTGTGGCATCATGCCTCTGTGGTCTGTTTTAACGTCTTTATCCAGAAATTCCAAATCTGTGTCACAGCAAGGCTGGAATATCCTTTTTTTCCTTTTAAGTTAAGAGTTCCCTCTTTTAAACTACAGTACATCTACACAACGGAAAACTATACAGTCACCAGGAAAAATGAAGTCATGAAATTTTCTTCTACGTGAATAGACATAAAGAATATCATGCTGAGTGAAATGCATCAAAGGGAGAGGGACAGACATAGAATGATTGTACTCATTTGTGGAATATAAAAAACAGAGTATGAGACTAATACTGAAGGACAGTAGAAATGAGGTCCAGGAGTATTGGTCCATGGTTGGAAGCTTGCCACAAAAGGACACAGGGGAGGGGCGGAAAGGCAGAGAAGGACAGAGAAGGAAGCACTGACAATGATAGTAGGAAATGATCACTCTGGACAAGAACTGAATGCTGGAAGAAGGTAAAGGGACAAATATGATGACCTCTCAGTACCTGTGCTGCAAACCGTAATGCCCAAAAGGAGAGAGAGACAGAGACAGAGAGAAGAGAGAGAGAGAAAGAAGAGAGACAGAGACACAGAGACAGAGAGGAGAAGTGTCTGCTATCTGCCATAGAGGCAGGCTTTGTGGGGGGAGGTGGCAGGAAAGAAACTTGGGGCACTGATAGTGGGATGGGTGCTGGAACATTGTATGATCAAAAACCCAATCATGAACAACTTTGTGGCTGCGTATCTCACAGTGATTCAATTAAAAAAAATTGCCCCCTCTTTTGTGTACTGAGTAATATTGAGTGATGGCCTGGATTTATTTATTCTAATCTATGACACTCTGGATATTTTTAAATTAAGGAAAATTCTGGAGTTTTAGTTTTAGCAGACAGCCGGTTAGTTTCAGGTTACAATATTTTTTTACTAAGCACCATGATTTTTACAATCATTCATAGTTGAGTTTCAATCTTTCAAGCATACACTATTCCAACACCAATCTCACCACCAGAGTCAACTTCCCTCCACCAATGCCCCCAGGTCTCTTCCAAACCCCCCAACCTGCCTCCTTGGCAGGTACATTTTTCCAAATTTTATTTCATTTTTTTAAAGTTGTTCGAGATGATTTATTGCATCAATATTCCAACACCAATCTCACCAACATTACACCTTCCCACCACCATTATTTCCAATTTTCCCAACCACCACCCAAGCTCAAGGCACATTTTTTAATTTGGCTGTTGTACTTTGGATCTCCTGCTTTCAGTGTTATTGGTTTTTATGGTTCTGTGGTTTAGGTAAATAGATATATCAAACTTCCCTCTTCTTGCTCCCCCCCCCCACACACACACACGCACACACAACTTGATTTCTTTTCTTCTCTTTCTCAACTCTACAATCCAAGAACCAGAACAAATTAAGTATCTCCCCTCGGATACGCAGCATTCCCTGTCCTGTTACTCTAACGAAATTTCTGACCTACGTTTTGTGAGACAATCTAGGGTCAAATTATTTTCAAATCCTTTGATGCCTTATTCAGCGCTATCCCTTACGAACGCCACCTAGTGGTCAGCCTGAGAATTGCCTGTCAACCTACCCGGGAAAACGTTTTGAGGCGTGTTTTCAGGTCAGACCTACACGTTCACTCATTGGACTCAATTCTGGAATCCTACACAAGCTGATAGGATGACTCTCGTGAGCACCTGCCTCTTTTTGGTCTTTCCAATCATTTATGATGGATATGATTTTGGTTTTCTAACTCTGCTGTACATTTCCCACAACTGAGTCTAGGCCCTTGGCTAAGACTCAGGACAGAGACAATAAAAACAGGATTTGTGCTGTCCTCTTTAGACCCAAGCTCCTACAGTCAAACTGAAAGATGCCCTGTGTAAGAGTCTTTTTTAGGTGTCCTGCTGCCCAGACACCCATCACCATGAATGGTTTGGTCACTGCTTCACTCAAAGAGAGAACAGGTAGGGAAGGAAAGGAATAAACCCTCCTTCCTCTCTACCACCTCTCCGACTGAGGTGGGGGGGTTGATAGGGGGAGTGCTCAGGGGTTACTCCTGGCTCTGCACTCAGGAATCACTCCTGGCGGTGCTTGGCAGACCATATGGGATAACGGGGATTGAACAAGGGTCAGCCACATACAAGGCAAATGCCCTACCCGCTGTATTATCAGAGAGGGAATTTTTTTGATCTATAAATACTCAGCGCTCATTTCTGGATTTGGACGGCCTTTGAGCCCAGGCCTAATGATACAACGAGGGGTGGAGGGGAATCAGAAATTTCAAATCTAATCTCTTCCTATCATTTACTTTTCGAACTCCCCAGATAATTTCTCCATGTGTTGACTAAGCTTATGCCCACATGGCTGAAAAACAGTGGGGTAGATCTACTCCATCTTGCTTGTAACTGGAACTCTTCAAGATGGGGTATGATCTGAGGTTGAGGTAAGAATATTTGTTCAAAGATCAGCAATTAGATGAGGTAAAGAAGGAGAGGGGAAAGGGCTGGTGCGGGTGTTGGGTCAAAAGATGACTCCAGAGAAAGTAAATCCCCACTGGGAAAGGAACAAGCATCTAGGCTATATCTGCGACCTCTTATCAACTTACTAAGTATACAGAACATAGTAAGCGCTGATTGGCATCTCCTGTCTCTCAGTCACAACTTGGAGTAGAGCACAGCAACTAGTTTATGCCGAGAAACAAACTCAGCGAGAAAGAGCTGCACTTTAACAAATGTAAGGCAAGAGGAGGGTGGACCCTTCCTATTAACTATAGAAGGCAGAACACTCAAGACAACAATAGAATAAAACACAATCATCAATAACTCTGTAATCTCATGGTAATTAAAAATGATTCTAAAATATAACACTAGACTTTGGGGGGAAATAATTGAACACACAAAAGAAATTCTTTTCAGGGGGCCAGAGCTATAATACAGCAGGTAGGGTGTTTGCCTTGCACATGACTGACGTGGGTTCAATCCCCGCATCCCATATGGTCCCCTGAGCACCACCAGGAGTGATTCCTGAGTACAGAGCCAGGAGTAACCACTATCACTGGGAATTTCCCAAAAACAAAGAGAGAGAGAGAGAGAGAGAGAGAGAGAAGAAAAAAATTGTTTTCATCCTAATGACAACTACCTCCTTGATAATATACTGACAATGACTGTCGATAAATGTGGCCCAGAGCATCTCAGAGACTGACAATAGGAATGTCAATAAATATGAAGTTTACATGACAGAAAACATAATAAAATAGAGCAAGGAAGAGCAATAGGTCATTACAGTACTGGTCGTTTTGGCAAGATCAGACATGAAAGCCAGAAGACCTGAATTTAAATCACAAGTCAGGTAACTCATCTTCAGTGTGATGTCTTCATTTTTAAAAGAAAACCGGTCAACTTATTCTGAGAGCAATCGAGAGTCTTATTTATAAAGAGATTAGCACAATGCCTAATACCAACACAATACTCAATAAATTCTAGAGACTTTGTGTGAGAGCATGTGTGTATGAGAGAGAGAGAGATCACAAGTATGCAATATCTAACTATTTATTTCATAATTTCACAGCACATTAGAGTTTGTTATATATTATCATGCTCATGTACATTTTACTATAAGCCTATACTACGCAATTCCATGATCTGACTTCCATCAATCATTATTTTACTGTCATCTCAAAGTCCTACACTTTGTTATTTCTGATATTATTACAAATATCAGTAAGGACTAGAAGAACCTGTTCAATATGTTGATACGCTGAGGTGGAAAAGCTGGATCAGAAACATTTCAACAAGGAGATCCTGCTTATCATAGACCACCAATACCCCTAGATGATGAATCCATTTCACACACAAGGGAGAGATGGTACTTTCATAGTCTACAACTTACAGAATAAGGTATTAAGAAATGGAAGTGGCAGAGAACCATCAGCCTGGTCAGTAACACAAGACATTGGCAGATGATACATAATCGTGAGCATTTAAATAGGCTTGATTCTGAAAGCCTCCGCTGGCCTCTCTGCTCTCCTCATGACACTTTGAATTATGGACTGAGAGAACGCACATGTCTCTCTCTACCGTGCCTTGTGTCTTCCATCCCCAACTTCTCCTTTTTTCCAGAGATTCTTCATGGCGTTCTTCACCTCTGCGTTTCTCAGGGTGTAAATCAGGGGATTAAACATAGGCGTCAAAATGCAATAAAACACAGCCACTATTTTGTCCATGGGCAAAGTGGATGAGGGCCTCATGTAAATGAATATACAAGGCACAAAGAAACAGGCCACCACGGTGAAGTGAGCCCCGCAGGTGGAGAGGGCTTTGCGCCTCCCTTCTGCGCTGTGGGACCTCAGGGAGCGCAGGATGACGACGTAGGAGACAGCCAGCATGAGGAAGTTCAGCAGGCAGATCACGCCACTGTTGGCCACCACCAGCAGGCCGATGACGTACGTGTCCGTGCAGGCAAGTTCCAGCAAGGGGTACAGGTCACAGACGAAGTGATTGATGACGTTGGGCCCACAGAAGGGCAACTGGAGGACCAGGAAAAGCTGGACCACTGAATGCAGGAGGCCCCCCATCCATGCCACTCCCACCAGCAGGGCGCAGATTTGCCTGGTCATGATGGTCGTGTAGTGCAGGGGCTTGCAGATGGCCACGTAGCGGTCATAGGCCATCACGGTGAGCAGGATGATCTCTGTTCCTCCCAGTAAGTGGGCGATGAAGAACTGAGCCAGGCAGCCCTCAAAGGAAATGGCTCTGCCTTCGTACAAGGAGTCGGCAATGAGCTTGGGCGTCATACACGAGGAATAGCAAGTATCGATGAAAGACAAATACGAAAGGAAAAAGTACATGGGGGAGCCCAAGGAGGGACTGAGGATGATGGTGACCATGATCAGCAAGTTGCCCCCAACTGATACCAGAAAGATGATTGAAAAGAGGACAAATAAAACTCTCTGTACCTGGGGGTTTTGAGAGAGTCCCAAGATGAAAAACTCTGTGATGTTTCGTGGACTCTCCATGAATCCTGAGCGGCAGCAAGAACGTGTGATTAGAAATTTACCAAGAAAAAAATGCTATGTTTCTTGCAAGACATTTTTTTAATTGGGGGAAATCTGTATTTATGGAATACAGTTAACACCGGCTCTGAATGCCAAAGCAAGGACATCCTCATGATGCACCCTATGTCCTGCAGTTCTAATTAGCAGTTTAGACACAAAAGGAAAAGGTTGAAGAATAACTACAAAGTTTCAGGCAAAAAACTCAGAAAAAAGTCCAAAAACATAGTATTCTTGTGCTGTAGCCAATAATAATGAAAACTTCTCTTCAGAATGAAAATAGCTTCAAGGTTTTATAATGAAAAATACTAAACTTAGAGTAGATTGTTTAAAATAACCAATTTGGGTAAAATAATTCCTTAAATATTTTTCTAGTTTGACCAGTTATTTTTCAGTGCAAATTTCCAACTCCCAGTTGCACTTCTCAATAAGTATGGGTACATTCTCAAAAACTGAATTCCTTATCTCACCCCTTCTCTACTCCTAGTTTCCTCCTGCTATTTTCCCTTCTACTACTTACCATTTATAGCTACTAAGTTGACTTCTCACTTTCTTAGCTCATCTAGTTATTCCAAAATTAGTCAATTTTTTTTAAATTCTGGCCACACCCAACAGTGCTCAGACTTACTCCCAGCTCTGTGCTCAGGGATCACTACTGGTGGGCACAGGGGACCACATGCGGTGCTGGGGATCGAGCCCATGTTGACCATACACAAGGCACATGCTCTATTTGCTGTACTCTGACTCCAGTCCCCGATATTTTCAAATCTTGTTCCTTTCAAATCATTCAGCATCCCCCTGCCCCATTTATTTGTTCCAAAAGCAGTTTTAAGTGCCTATTATGACCTAGCTATAGTTCACAGCAATAAATCAATTAAGAAAATAATTGGAGGGCTGGAGAGATAATACAACAGGTAATACATTCCTTGCAGACAGCTAATGCAAGTTCCATCCCAGACATCCCATATGGTACCCAAGGCACTGCCAGGAGTAATTCCTGGGCAAAGAGCCAGGAGTAATCTCTAAGTATCGCTGGGTATGACACAAAAACTTGTAAAAAATAAAGAGGGAGGAAGGAAGGAAGGAAGGAAGGAAGGAAGGAAGGAAGGAAGGAAGGAAGGAAGGAAGGAAGGAAGGAAGGAAGGAAGGAAGGGAGGAAGAGAGGAAGGAAGAGAGGAAGGGAGGGAGGGAGGGAGGGAGGGAGGGAGGGAGGGAGGGAGGGAGGGAGGGAGGGAGGGAAAGTTAATAGTTGTTCAACATCAGTGATCTTGAATGCTTTACTGCTCTCCTAGACACCTGCTCATTAATCTATATACCAAGTAAGATTTATAAAACTCAATCATTCAATAATACCACTATTCACTTTAAAATCCTCCCAATTCTCCTTTCACCTTTAAAATATGAGCATTTTAGTATCCAAAAGTCCCTGATCCTTGATGCTTGACATAACCATGCCTTCAGACCCCACACCAGGTTGTTTCACTCGGGGTGCCCTGGAGTGGGGCGGGCAAGACCCCTCCCTTCCCCAAGGGACCCAGCCCTGGCAGCCAAAAAAATTCAGAACTCAATGACTGCCATGATCACGGCCACTCTCCATATGCTTGGGCAGAGCCTTACCCACTAGTGAACCTATTCCTGGACTATGTGGCCCCATTTGCGGCCATGCAACACTTCATAGGACACTCCCTGCCCATACTCCAAGAGTACCACACCACATTTGATGGGGTTTAAAGTAGGAGGCAACCAAACAGATATGTATATAAAAGCACACAAGTCTCAACCTATAACAACATGTTAGTGATCTCATAGAAAGGCTTAATGGTCCCTGGGTGAAATATAGCAATCTTCACACTCTTTCCTCTAAGGATATTTTTAATAGCATTTTCAGCAGTTTTTCATAACAAACAATACAAAATATATATTTCATTTCTGCTTTGGAGCAGGGATTGGGATTTGGGATGGAAACATCTGAAATATGATAGTGGGAAGGTGTAATGGTGGTGGGATTAGTGTCTGAATATTAAGTGTAATCAAATATTATTAACTACTTTATAAAATAAAAAAACCTTTTTAAGTCCCTGATCCTTAGGAATCCAAGATAACTATCCTGTATGCCCCATCCTAGTCCACACCCATGTGCTCTGCCATCCTAAATTCCTTATATTCCGTCCTGATCAAATCAGGCTCATTCACGGGCTCAGATGTGTCTCCACCAATATAGTCCTTTCTCGCATTCTAGATTAGATTATAAGAACTTCTACTGTATTCTTATGGCACCCGGATTGCATCTTCATCCTAGCTCTCTTTGCATACTATGTGGTGTTGCTCTCCCTCCACACTCCCTCCCAGCACTTGAAACACTTTTTTTTTTTTTTTTTTGCTTTTTGGGTCACACCTGGCGATGCACAGGAGTTACTCCTGGTTCTGCACTCAGGTATTACTCCTGTGCTTAGGGGACCATATGAGACGCTGGGAATCGAACCCGGGTCGGCTGCATGCAAGGCAAACACCCTACCCGCTGTGGCTATCGCTCCAGCCCCGCTTGGAGCATCTTGAAAGAAATCAGGAATATTTTATTGTTTTTAGTCTCCATATTACCAGAATTCTAGCAATTCTCAGTGAGTCTATGTTTTATTAATTTAAAAAAACTAAAACCAAAAATAATTAGGAAACTTACAATACCTGGATCTGAGGTGGAGAGCTTCTTATTTTACATTTCAGCATGGCATTGTGATCAAACCAATGGGTTTCTTAACAGGTCAACTGGTATCGCCCATCCTTCTGTATCATCAAGTCCTCCTTCCCCTATATTGAATGACGAGTGCATTAAACCCCAACATAAGTTAAAGACTGTCCCTACAGGAAGAATGAACTGCAGTGAAAATCTGTATGATTTCATAATCTCTTCTCTGACATGGAAATCTCCCCAAATCCTAAATGACCTAAGTATAAAATCAGAATATGTGATCTCATCTATTTATGGGCTATGGGAAACCTCTGAACCCCTCAATTCCCAGCTTCTTCAATTAAAAAAAATACCACTAGTCATATTTTATTACCTGTATGTTTTTTTGTGAAGGCACTGAATCATTCTGAGAGTCAGTTCTCCTAGGATAATGGACCTACGATCCTGTCTTCATTTATGCTGTGGATATGAAACAAAATGATAGGATTTGGAACCTTTGTAGAATCAATGTTAATACTAGTGGTCCCCTTGTCCTCCTTTAGTTTCTTGGGTGAGCTTTTCTGGCATTTTCTCTAAATTCAGGGAGACATTACACATGTCCCTGAGTTGGGTAAATACAAACTGTCTCGTACGGACCCAGGCCACTTTTTAGGCATAGATGTGGACATTTGACCTTATTAGAATGTTTCAGGAAGAGACTAAGACAAAAGGTAAAATAAGGGGTGCTTTCTCACCCATTTATATCCTCCATTGACAATAACTTCCTTGGTTTTGATAAGTCTTAGAATTATACTCTTTATTTCAATTATACTGAGAAATAACAGACAATCATCACTTGAGTGCAATCAAAAAAACCTTGCTACCATTCTTCACAAGACTCCCCCTTTTCCAATCATCACTGATGTGGATGGCGTCCCTCTCTCCCCACAGATCATGAAATAACACTTCCTAGAACACATGAGACTCGACTGAAACAGAGTCAAGATAGGGACTCTTGTTCTAGTCATTCTCTCATATAGTCAGGGCTTGCTCATTAGCAGCTAAAGAAGCAGCAGATGACACCAGATTGGCCCCCAGTTCTCAGAGAAGGCACAGGATTCAGATTGAAGAGAAATTGGCCCAAGATGTTGTAGAAGCTTAAGGAGGAGACCAGCCTCGACCAGGAGGCAGACTGGAAAACATCCTAAACCCACTAGCAAAGTGATGTACAAATCCCCACAGGATCATGCCTTCTAGGTCTGCACAGATACGCTCACCTGGGCCCCTAGTCCCAGCGACCACATCACCTCTGGCTGAAAGCCCCCCAAAATTCCCCAGGCTATTCCCTAAGCACTGCCACTATTTCTACCCCCATTCCAGCTCTTTGTACCTTAGATCCTCTTTATTTCAAGTCCTTCATGACCCGTATCTAGTCAGCACTCCAATAACCCCTGACAAATTGTTGACGATGCTCAGAAAATGTAACATCCTGACCATTACTCATAGTTCCAGCTCCTGGCCCTGGTGCTGACTGATGTCAACAAAGAAACCCAAAGAACAAGCAGAACATCTTTGACAGAAGCCTGCGTCTCAAAAGATGGCGCCATGAAATTGCTAAGTAAATCCAATGATCTTCACTGATGGGGATGGCTGAAAATATTTTTGGGATTACAAAAAAATATGTTGGGTATTTTTAGAATATGAGAAAATTCTGCATGAATGATCTCTGGTTTTTATGAAATAAAATGGGCTAGCCATGGAAAGGTTAAGAAATTATGCGAAATTATGCAACTTCTTGAATGTCTGAGGTAGACAGTCATCCTTGAAAGGGCCCAACTCCCTTTTGCACACAAACTCTAAGAAGTTGGCAATAGACCAGAAGTTTATCACACTGCCAGTGGGTCAGGAACTCACTCCTATGGACGGGACTGGCAGCATCTTTGCTGATAGGGCTGATGCCAGGATCTTAACTGCAGGATTCTGAAATCCTGAAGTAGCTACTGAAGTGTGCTGGTTTGGGCTCGCTCTTCAAGCACATGTTCTCCCTCGAACACATATCTCACTGCTTGATTCTATTGCTTGCTTTTTCCACTCTAGAGAAGTTCAGGACCTCTCTTGAACACATACTCCCTCTCTTTACCCTCATATCTTTTTTAAATCACCTTCATTCAATAAAAACTATCTTGCATCACTGAAAATTAAATAAAATTTATTGGCTTAACCCAACTTCTCCATCTACCCATTTGAGTCTCACTTTCATGATAATTAAAATAAGGGATCCAATTGCTTAGTCTATTTTTTGACGGTGTTTAGAAGCTCAGAAGATTAAGTAAATGAACATAGCATAGACACTACAAGAAGATTATGTAAATGAACAGAGCATAGTCCTAAGGGGGAAATGGAAGGTGTTAGCTATTATTAATTTTATCCTTTTTCCCCTAAATCCTAATACTGACTTTGAGATAGAATTTGGAAGAACTTTGACCAAAATTTACAAAAAAAGAACATAGCATCATGACAAAGAGATAAATGTGTTATTTTATTGTCTTTTTTACATATGGAACAATGAAAAAATTGAACTTAACAGCAAAAGGAAAACACATTGGCCCAGTCAATTTGCAAGTTGAAGCATTTGAATAATATTACAATAATATTTATTTATTCTCTTACTTGAACACTTAAGAATGAATTGAAAATTTTAAAAGATCAACTGAAAAGTTAAATTCTGTCTATAAGAGCAGGGCCCAACATGTTATATATTGAAACTGTCACAAACAACTAACTCACCAAATGCTGGTCCAGGGCTCCTCTGCTTTCTGGAGTCAGAATAAGATTAAGTGAAGCAGGGCATGGGACCGAAATGGCCACCCCATCCTTTAGATTATCAGTGCTCTAAAGGCTTGATGTCAGTTCCCCTGGATGAAATCACAGAGTATATGACCCAGCCACACTGGGGATGCTTCAGTTGCATAGTCCTTCTTGGGCTGGAAACTGGGACAGGTTGCAGGTTTCCTTCTTGAATGTCTGAGGTAGGCAGTCATCCTTGAAAGGGACCAACTCCCTTTTGCCCACAAGCTCTAAGAAGTTGGCAATAGATCAGAAATTTGAGCATCATAGTCCTGAGAGACCCTGTCTCAAAGGCTACCAAGTCTAAGTGTGTGGCCCAGGGCCAGAGTGCAAAAATAGTTGGACAAAGTTTGAACCTGTGGCTTTGGGGGCAAGTGGTCATGGTTTATGTTACCAACACACACACACACACACACACACAACAGTTTGACACACTCCTTTGGGCTATCCACAAGGCAACTATTCCCCCTTCAAGTTTTTATTTCAGGTATTTCTCTTTGGAAAATTCAACCTTTAAATGTTTATGCCTCAGTTTCCTCATCTGTAAAATGGGGCTTAAAATAGTATATTTTAAAATGAGAGCTAAGTCATACCATAGTGACTATAATCAACTATATATATATATATGAAAACAGTTGAAATAGTTTTGTTTGAACAGAGGAAGCATTGGTCTATAGGAGTTTTAATGTTTATGTATTTTAGGGGCACAATGTTATCATACCACAACCTCTACCAAAGTGCCAGTATTCCTCTACGACAGTCCATTGGACAATTTCAGTTCACTTCCACCCTACTGTTGACGTCAAAACTATGGTCTGAGTCTTAGGGTTTTTCTCTCACTTGATATTGTCTCTTCCCTTGCTTTAAGTGAGTACAAAGGTTACACACACACACACACACACACACACACACACACACACACATGCAAATGATCATAATGTGAGGGATGGATGTGTTAACTAACTTTATGATAGTCATCATTTCTCAATGACTTAATAAATCATCACTATGTGCACATTAAATTTACATGATAATGCCTGAATGAGGCACAGGAAAATAGAAAACTGGAGCTCACTTCATAAGGACATTATGAGAACAAAATAAAATAAATTTTGCAAAATGCATGGCACATAAGAATTGCCACTTGAGGAGATGTGATCCCGGGGGCCGCACGTGTGTGCGGCCTCTCTGCAACTGCACGAGCGTGAATCCAGACCCAGCTAAACTACTTTCAGCATGGGCAGCTCCTCGCAGAATGTCTCCAGCCTGAGAACTAAGCCGAGGCCCCATGCCCGCCCAGGAGGGGAAAGGTATTTCTCTCTCTCGCCTCTTCCTTTCCGGGGATGAAGGGCATGGTGGCCGCCATATTATGATGACCACAGATGGGGTTTACAAGCTTGCAATGATCCAATATCTGGAAGAAATCTCCCTGGACTTAGTTGTTAAAGTACAGAAATCCAAAACTGCGCAGCCACTACCGCGGCTGCGCGACCTCATTTCTCTTCACAACAGGTGTGACTCTAGTGGGGTACTCCAAACAATAATGGTGAGGTTTGTGTTGAAATATTGAATGTAACCAAAGTAAACAGAAAGTAAAGTGAAACTTATCAGTTACAAGGCGGGGTGGGGGGCGCGGGGGTGGACGGGATGGGAGGTGTACTGTGGTTTTTCTTTTGGTGGTGGGATATGGGCACTGGTGAAGGGATGGTTGCTTCAGCATTGTATAACTGAGACTTAATCCTGAAAGCATTGTAATTTTCCACATGATGATTCAATAAAATAAAATTCTTATTAAAAAAGAAAAAGAATTGCCACTTGAGTGTTTGCCATCAGACCTATCACAGCCAACACCACCATAACTATTATCATCCTTGTCATCATTTCCTCATCACATTACCTTAATTACCCCATCACCACACCTGCACTGCTTCAGTCCCTAATTTCCTCTTCTATATGGACACTTGTAGGATAACATTGGGTTTGTCGGGGGCCGGAGCGATAGCACAGCGGGTAGGGCGTTTGCCTTGCACGCGGCCGACCCGGGTTCGATCCCCGGCATCCCATATGGTCCCCCAAGCACTGCCAGGAGCAATTCCTGAGTGCAAAGCCAGGAGTAACCCCTGAGCATCGCTGGGGGTGACCCAAGAAGCAAAAAAAAAAAAAAAAAAAAACATTGGGTTTGTCCTTTCAGCCCTGCCACAGGGAACTTAGTTTACCTTAAAGCAATGTCCTTTCTGTATGGACACAGGAAGACAGTTAATATTATGTTTTGTAACTTGGGAGCTGATTGACTCCAATAATATTTACTCTTGGACATCTGCTTTCTCGACTCAGTTGCCCTTAGTTCCTAGCACCCCAAAAACAGGGTCCCGATGAGGGACAGAATGGACCCAGGGCAAGCTGTGAGCTACCCTGGCATCAAAATGGGACAGGCCAAAGCTCCACAATACTCCACTACAAGTTGAGAGCACGGTCATAGACAAATGCTGTCATGATCCAAAAGTAACGACGAGACTAGGACCTTGCTGGGGTTAGGAAGACTAAACTGGGCTGAGGACTGTGGTCTGGAATATGTAGTGAGATATCCTCAGGAAGAACCAAACTTTAAATTTGATATATCTCTTACTGTGCTTATACAGAATGACATTGCTAGAAATATTAGAAGTAAATTTACTATAATGATTTAAGTGGATTACTAGCTGAGAAAAGAAAAAAGTAACACACCCTGGATGGGATCCCGCCCTTGAGTGGATCTCCTAGTAATCTGGAGTAATCTCTTTAGATGAGATTTTGTTAATCTCCTGGAGGAGTGGTCTTACCCCTCTTTGTTGATTTGTTAATGTTCAACCCACCTTTGTGTCACCACCCTACGTGATTGTTATATAAACTAAGACTTTAAGAGAAGCAAAGAGAGAGAAGACACAGAAGCAAGAGAGAAGACACAGAAGCAGAGCACAGAAGTGGGGATAGAAGTCATAGAAGTGAGAGAGAAGACACAGAAGCAGAGACAGAGTGAGGTCAGAAGAGACCAGAGGAGAGACTACAGAGACAGAGATAGAGAGACAGACAAAAGAGAGCACAGCGGCACACACAGAAGCAGAGCCAAAGGAAGAGCCATTCTTATCCGGTCCAGTGGTTCGAGAGCACTGAATGCAAGCGGGGAGAGAGATAGAGAGAGAGAGAGCACCGCCCCAAGAGCACTCAAACACACACAACACATCACCCCCTCCCGCGCACACGCTTGTATTTTTCACAGACACTTAACTGAACTGCAGGATGTTAGAATATCATAAATACATCAATAAGAAAGGAAAATCTAAACTGGATATGAGATATCAGTGTCCCGAGTAGCCTCCAACCATACCACATGCCAGGAATCCTCTAGACCAGTTTGTCTGCATCTCCTTGGGCCCTATTCCATTCAGGCCTCTTGCCACCTGCAAGATCTTCTCAACCTTTTCCCAAGTCCCAAAGGTTTGTCTACATCCCTTTGAAAGATGCAAAAATATTTCACTGTCATCATTAATTTTTCACTCATGAGAGTCACCTGTTTGCTTGTGTCATTTTATATCTCGTGACATATCACTAAGCAGAAAATCTTAGTTTCCGGATTTATTTCCTTTAAATTTTTATTAGGACACCATGATTTACAAAGATGTTCACAGTAGAGTTGTTTCAAGCATACAAAGTCTCAACACCAATCCCACCCCCGGTGTCCCCTTCCCTCCACCAATACCCCCAGGTTCCTTCCCACTCCCCAGCCTGCACCCGTGGTAGGGGCATAGCAAATTTATTTTATATTGCTTGACCCAATGAAACTATTGGGAAACTGGTGGAATAAGGAGCCAGGAAGTTGGTAAGGAGGGAAGGCACTTGGCTTGCATCTGGCTGCACTGGCCACAACCCTGGTTTGACCACCACATCTGGTCCCCTAAGCACCACCACGAGGTGCCCCTGAGCACAGAACCAGTAGCAGCCCCTGAGCACCATGGGTATGAACCAAAAACTACTCCCCTACACACACACACACACACACACACACACACACACACACACACTCACACAAAGGTACCACTGGCCTGACTTTTATGCCAAGGACACTGAGTAACAGAATTTCTCTTGCTTCCCCAAGGTTACACTGTCATCATGTGGTTGAAATGGGTTTTCTTTTGTTAGTCTAATACCAGAGTCAAATCCCTTAATGACTCACTCTACCCAGGTTACTAATTCCATGATATCACCTCTAACAAAAGTCTCTGTGACATACAGTCCTGTCTGGGGAGAGAAATTGAACATCTCTCTTCAGTCAAGTGCCATCTCAAGTGGAAATAGTATCATATTGAAGCTAATAAGATAATCCCCTTCTCCTTTATTCCTAATCACTTTCCAAGTTTCCTTGTCTCTAGGTGTAGACCTAGATATGGTCAATAAAAGTGAAAACTGGCCAATAAAAATAAAAAGTGTGTTTGTGAGTTTAAAGGAAATACTTTCAAAAAAAAAAACAGGCTCCCTTCTCTTTAATGAGTCTTTTATACCTAGAGTGGATAAATGCAGGCAACAACCATGAGGAAGAAATACATAGAAAAGTGAAGAAGCAAACGAGGTACTTTGGCATTACCAAATTTCTAAACCAACTCTCGAATACCACCTACAAACATCATACTGAATAATCCATATATATTATCATGGTTGATGTCAGGAATTAAGTGAATTTCTGGGTTGAAGTTTTCTCAGTAAATACTTAACATGTAAAATAATATGTACAGACTTTGTGAAAAGGGAGGGAGGTCAGTGGGGGAAATGAGCTAGGGGAGGTCACTATGAGAGTGTGATATCAGCAGAATTTCAGTGGTACACAGTAAGGTTTATGTACTTGTAGAGATGATTTCTCTAAATTGTATGGTGTGGTAAATCAATGGTAAATTGATAAAATTTATTCTTAAATGTTTTAAAATAAGAATAAATATTTAACCTTTGTAACATACACCGACACTACCCAAATTTTACCACTATAATACACACACATACACACACACATATAAAAACACACACACATACAAGCACATAGAGGCTGTGGGGGTAGACCAGTAAAAGTTTGAATTCTATCAACAGGCATATGTTGCAAAATATTACTCTTTTGATTGTTTTAACCATTTACATATGTAAAAATAATTCTTAGCTTTCAAATCATATATCGAGTCAATAGGCCATATTTCACTGAAGTAATATCTCAGTACACACATTCCAGAATTGTAGCACTGTAGCACTGTCATCCCGTTGTTCACCGACTTGTTCGAGCAGGCACCAGTAATGTATCCATTGTCAGACTTGTTACTGTTTTGGCACATCAAATATGCCACGGGGGGCTTGCCAGTTTCTGCCGTGCGGCAGGATACTCTCGGTAGCTTGCTGGGCTCTCCGAGAGGGGCGGATGAATCAAACCTGGGTTGGCCATGGGTAAGGCAAATGCCCTACATGCTGTGCTATTGCTCAGCACTCCAGAATTGTAGGAACTTACAAAATTATTTAAATTAATATTTATTTGATTAATGCTAATTTTATTATATTTCAGTTCCAGGACATATTTCCATTCTAACAGTGAAATAAAGTTTCTACTTTGAGTTACAAGTGATTTAATCATGTTAATGGTGCCAAATAAAGTACAAAACCTTTCCTGATGTTTCTACAAGATCATACTGCTAAACAAAATAGTGACAATTTCCAAGCCACAATCTTTCTACATGCCACAATGGGAAGGGTCACAGTGAAAAAACTTAAGGTGATTCAGTGAACAGTCCAGCCAAAGTGACTATGCTTTTAAGTATATGTAAACAATAGCCTACTGAAAAGAGGAGAGAAATGGCTCAATTTTCAACATATTCAGAAATACATATTGCTACTAACTGATGATTGATATGACAGACTACACAAAGTCCATCTAAACTCTAACACAAAACATAAGAAGATTAACATTTACTCTATTTGTCATAGTTGGCCAAAATCTAAATAAATGTGTGTTTACAAAGATACACACACACACACACACACACACACACACACTACACATATAATATATATATGGTCAACCTGGCTTTGCTCATTTATTTTTAAGGTTTCATTTATTTCACCCTGAATTTGCCTTTTTACACCACAAATTCCTCACGGCATTTTTCACCTCTTTATTTCTGAGTGTGTAGATGATGGGGTTCAGCATGGGGGTGATGACCGTGTAGAACACAGCCACCAGTTTGTCCTCAGTGAAAGTGGAGGAGGGCCGCATGTAGAGGAACATGGCAGGTCCAAAGAACAAGAGGACCACGGTGACGTGAGAAGCACAGGTGGAGAGAGCTTTGCGCCTTCCCTCGGCTGAATGGTTCCTCAAATTGACCAAGATGACAATGTAAGAAGTCACCAAGAGGAGGAAGGAGACGACAGAGATTAATCCACTGTTGGACAACACAATAATCCCCTCCACGGAGGTATCAGTGCAGGCAATCTTAAATAAGGGATGGAGGTCACAGAAATAATGGTCGATCACATTGGGGCCACAGAAAGGTAACTGGATAGTGACAAAGATTTGAACCATGGAGTGAACCAAGCCCCCCAGCCAGGAGCTGGCCACCAGAAGGCGACACACAGGTCGGCTCATGATGGTTGTGTAGTGGAGGGGTTTGCAGATGGCCACATAGCGATCATAGGCCATGACTGTGAGCAGGAAGATCTCCGTAACTCCGAAGAAGTGGAAGAAGAATATCTGAGTCAGACAGCCCTTGAGGGAGATGGTTTTGATCTTGGCAAGTAGGTCTGTGATGAATTTAGGGACAACAGTGGAAGAGTAACTGATCTCCACCAGGGACAGGTAACTAAGGAAGAAGTACATGGGCGAACCCAGACTCTTACTGAAGTTGACTGTCACAACTATGAGGCCATTCCCCACTACGGTGGCCAGGTACACGGGAAGAAACAACACAAAACACACCTTCTGCACCCCTGGGTCCTGGAAAAGACCGATGACAATTAACTCAGTCACATTATTTTTACTCATCCTAGAGTCTGTTCAGGTGACCTGAATGGAAGGCACTGAGAGACCTGCAATAAACAAACACTGATGTCACACGAATTTGCACAATTAAAGAATTTAAGAAGCAAGATGGGGTGGTGGGGAGGGGGAAGAGAGGGGGTGGGAGGGATACTGGGATCATTGGTGGGGGAGAATGGGCACTGGTGGAGGGATGGGTACCCAATCATTGTATGACTGAAACGCAAACATGAAAGTTTGTAAGTATATAACAGTACCCCATGGTGATTCACTAATTAAAAAAAGAAGAAGAAGAAGAAGAAGAAAGAAAAGCACCTTCAACCCGGAAAAAAATAAAAGAATTTACCTTAGATAGTGTGAGCCACTTTACAATATACATGCATCATAATTTCATTTATTTAACCAATATTGATTCATTTAGCATCAATATTAAAGTCTAATAACAATTTATATAAGTTAAATATTCTATGGACTGGACCGATAGCACAGCGGTAGGGCGTTTGCCTTGCACATGGCTGATCCGGGTCGATTCCTCCATCCCTCTCGGAGAGCCCGGCAAGTTACCGAGAGTATCTCGCCCCCACGGCAGAGCCTGGCAAGCTACCCGTGGTGTATTCTATATGCCAAAAACAAGTCTCACAATGGAGACGTTACTGGTGCCTGCTGGAGCAAATCGATGAGCAATGGGATGACAGGGACGGTGAAATATTTCATATTTTAGGACTTTTATTTTATTTTAGGTAAGGTGCTTGCTTAGCACTCACTGAACCCAGGTTCAATCCCCTGCATCTCATAGGGTCCCTGAGCACCCCCAGGAGTAATTCCTGCACACAGAGCCAAGAGTGACTATTAAGCATTGTAGGGTAGGACCCAAATATTTTCTATATGTATATTTTTTTCTGTGAAATATTTATTTACCCAGTATCAAGCAAAAGTATAAATTATCAGATTCAGAACCGGGTTATATTTTTCCTTCTCTTATTTGTTGATTTTTATAATAATGGCAATGTTGGTTGGTCCATCCCTCCCCACCCCAAATCCCTTCCCTCCCTTGGTACCCTCAGTTCTGTTTCAGGGCCGAGGAGTTTGTTTCAATTATCTTTGTCCATTACCTTGCATTGTTTCTCCCTCTGACTTACTTCACTTAACTTGCTATCCTCTTATTCCATCAAACTTATTTTTTAAAAGGATTTTGTCTATTATTATAGCTGAGAAGTATATATATATATGTGTGTGTGTGTGTGTGTATTATACATGTATATATATCACTATATCGCTATCATCCCATTATTCATCAATTTACTCGAGCAGGCATATATAATTTCTTTTTCCATTCATCTGTCAATGGACATTTAGAACCAGGATATCTTATTTCCATCCAGGGTTCTTTCAAATTCACTACACAAAACTCTAAATTTGGGATATCACTGGAGTCCACAGCCTACATTTGTACTATTAATTGCATTTTAATGTTCCCTATTTCAGAGTTACCATGACACATTTACATTCCTAAATTCTTTCTTTATCTTTGCCTCAGAGAATCCTCTCCTCACTAATAATTATTCTTTCCACAAAGAAGCATTTGTACTATTTACTGTTAACACCTTTTACCCCACTGGTCAAATTTGTGAAAGATTCTGACCTCCAAGAACCCTTCAGATCAACTACTACCTAAGTGGAAAGTATCTACCAAGTTGTCCTGATCACTTCCAATATTATAAAACTAATGAAATTGCTATCTGGGTTCATCTTTCCCAGATAAAAATCAGTTCTATCTATGCCAACCAAATGACAGAACGTATCACAACCACACACATGAACCCATCAAACACCTAAAATATCTTCTCAAGAAAAACTGGACATTATTCTATTATTATTCTCCTCAAAAAAGCTAAGTAGTATATTTTTACCTAAACATATCTTTTTATTGAGCATCAACACAAACAGGAACTTACACTTCTTTTACAGAAAACTCATCAGTTTGCAAAAGAATGAAACCAAAGTTCATGCTGTGACCATTGCTTTGTTTCCTTAAAAACCTGCCCTCCATAAGTCAGAGAAAACCATTCGCCCTCCAGAATCTAATCAGTTTTAAAATGTATTCCTGTTTCTGATTTATCTGATCTCTCTCTCTCTTCTCTCTTCTCTTCTCTTTTCTTTCTCTCTGTCTCTCTGCCTCTGTCTCTCTCTGTCTCTCTCACTGTATCTCTCTCCCTCCCTCTCTTCTCCCCCTTCCTTCTCTCCCTCCCATAGACAACTTCAAAACTCAACCAATCCACTGCCTGGATCCCATTAAAACTTATGTAGCACAAGATTTCACTCTAACCCACAGGCAGGGACGACAGTCTAGCAAGAAGTAGCTCCAGAAGAAAGACCTTCACCCATGTACACCTTAAAATTTTAAGGAGGTGAAATATCTAGAATGGAGGACATAAAGCAGGGAGAGCATTTTTGATTAATCCTTAGCAAGTAATAAACTAAGATTCGATGAAACCAAAGAAGCAAGTAATAAAAACAAAGAAGTAACTGTCACTACCCATAAAGTAACCCCCCAAAATCATGCAACTGTACTGATTTTGTAACTACAGGAACTGAGGCTGATAAGACTCTAGAGATGGCTGGACCCCTGCCAGGGAGAACAGTTTCTGACTACAGCAACAAAAGCATGTAATAATATCAAAGAGGACTGTCAACAGTATCAAGTACTCCTTGGCAAGAAAACCATATAAAACCTTAAGAAAACCTTAGCACTGCATCGTCATCCCATTGTTCATCGATTTGCTTGAGCAGGCACCAGTAACATCTCCATTGTGAGACTTCTTTTTACTGTTTTTGGCATATTGAATACGTCATGGGTAGCTTATCAGGCTCTGCCCTGCAGGCAGGATGCTCTTGGGTAGCTTGCCAGACTCTCTGAGAGGGACAGAGAAATCAAACCCAGGCCGACGGCATGCAGGGCAAACGCCATACCCGCCGTGCTATCGCTCGGTAGGACAGAGAATTTCCCCAATTTGTGGTCACCTCATCCCTGTCTGAGATGTGTACTCTTGCTGCACTTCCCCTGTCTGGTGTTGCCCACATCTCTGCCTCAGATGTATAATTCCTTTCTTTGACTGTATGGCATTTATTGTCCATCACAAGGGTTCATCCACTTCTCCACTCACTATGTGTAACAATATTTCTACTCTCTATGCTCTGAAGAAACCTGCATTCTCTCTTGACTGTGTAACTCTCTTTCTCTCCCTTAATATTTCCTAAATAAACTTATTTTATGCCATTAATTGTCTCCTTCCTGGAATTCTTTTTCATGAAAGCAGGCAGTAGACCAAGTTAGGCAGAGGTTAAGATTGAATTTATTGTACTGAAAAATAAAAGAGAAAGTTCTTCTCTCCAGATAAAGCCATAGCTCCCCCAATAAATCATGTGATAGAGATTAATTCCTATGCTATGAAGATCAAGAGGGACTCAAGGTGCAGTTTGATGACTGCTGGGTGGAGCTGGTGAGGAACAAGCATCTGTGCCATAAAGGATGCTCATAGTGTATTCTCATCAAATCAGTTCTAACCCCTCAAGAATTTCCCAGTTGACCAAGGTACATAAAGAGAAAGGTAATACTCAACTCTGCTACCCCTCTATGCCCCACTTCATACAAGTCACCTGTAACAATACCCTTGACATTAGGAGCATTTGTGTTTGCACAAAGACCCATAATCATTATGAAAATTAATTATTTTTATTAATCATCACATAAAATAATGATTTTATATTAATAATTAATAATTGATTGATATAATTAATGATTGACAATTAATTAATCATCATTAGTTCTTCCCTCCATCATAATTATTAATAATTAATAATGATTAATAATTAATCATTATTAGTTCTTCCCTCGTCCCTCCATCATAACTTCGTTTTCAAAATTTAGAAAATCAAATTGTTGAATGGTTAGATGATAAAACTGTGAAACTCCTCAAAAATTACCTCTAGCGCAGCCCAGCACATGAATCCAAAAGCCTTTTCTTAATAAAATTACAGTTTAGGTTATACAGTTACGTAGCATTTAAATTCATAGTATTTTAAAATGTTTTTGTCTGGGGAAAAAAAAAACTTGGGAGAAAATATTTGTATAGGATACATCATCTAAAGGGCTAATCTCCAAGATATATAAGTTCTTACAACTTTAATGACAACCAAAATAATAATACTATTTCATCCCAAAAATGGAGAGTTAAAAACAAAAACTCTCCTGAAGATATCCAGTTGTAATGTCCAGTAGGAATATGAAAAAGTGTTGTCAGGAAAATGAAAATCAAACAATTAGGATTTAGACCTAGATCAGGGCTGCAAGTAATAAGACAAAGGAGATCTGGAGGCGATGCGATCTGAGGACAGCTTGGTGACACTGTCAACCTTCATGGTGCCTTCAATGTCATAGCTAATCTATGCTCCCCTTTTATTTCCCACTTGCAGACAGTTGAAATATTTTCTTATCCACATTACTACCCGGCCGTATCTTTCATGCCTCTTCCCTCCGTCATCACTGCCATCGCTCCTGACACACGTCTGCTGATGCCCATGTAACCCAAGCCTTTTATTCTCCAGATGCTCCATCACCTCTGTCCTGCCCAGTTGGAAAACTGTGTCCGAGGACCATCGTTCCTCTCATGCTCCATTGTTCTAGACTACCCGGGGGACGCTGAACTCCTCTGGCTCACTGCGAAAGTCTTTCAGTTTGAATGAACTACCTCAACCAGTCCCCTCTTACTCACGAAACTTCAACTCTCCCCTGTTCCAGTCGGTGCTCTCAGCTCAGTGGACAGTCTTTCCTGCTCTCCCCACCCCAGTGCTAGTCCCCCTTCTATAGACTTGGCCTCTTCTGTCTCTTTCCGTCGTGGCCTCCCTCTAATTCAGGCTGCCTTGCTCAATAAAGCTTGCCTTTAACACTCCAATCCATTGTATCTTCTCAGTGTATTGGAGAATACTTGGGAGAATATCTTTAAATGTAAATCTTACTATGTCTCTTTACTCTCTAAACTCTGTCAATACCTTCCCATTGAACATAGCATAAACAAACTATTGTCACTGTATCACTGTCATCCCATTGCTCATCGATTTGCTCGAGCGGGCACCAGTAACATCTCCATTGTGAGACTTGTTGTTACTGTTTTTGGCATATCGAATATGCCACAGGTAGCTTGCCAGGCTCTTCTGTGCGGGCGAGAGACTCTCGGTAGCTTGCCAGGCTCTCCAAGAGGGACGAAGGAATCGAACCCAGGTTGGCCCCATGCAAGGCAAATGCCCTATCCACTGTGCTATCACTCCATCCAAAAACTATAATAATTAGAATATGAAAATCCAGGTCCTTCTTGAAGTGGCTGTTGCTAACCTTTGCACCCTTTTGTCACTCCCCAGATGTTTTTCCTGACCCAATGGGCTATATGCTTCTTCGTGCACAACATGTATTCTTTCTGGACTGAGAAACCACACTACTATAACAAAGATATATACACCTTGCATTCTGATGGTATATATATATATATATATAAAATCACACTTATAATAATTAAGATGATTTTATAATCATATTTTGTATCTGTATATTCTACTAAAGGACATAATAATATTCCAAATTATTTTGTATTATTTTTTCAATCTTTGTTATTCATTATATATTAGTTGATCATTACTATCTTTTCAATACTATCTTTTCAATAGTACTAGGCCATACACTCTATACCTTTTAATTATCATTCAGATCGGTGACATGGGTATTATTATTATCACCTCTGTTTTCAAAAACAGGAGAATAGATAAATAAATTAACTAGCCAGAGGTTACACAACAATAGAACAAGAATTTTAATCAAAGCAACTTAGTCATAGATTTTGTGGTTTTTAACCACAACTCCAAGAAATGGCTTAGCATGTACCACTTAAACAGAGTTAAAATTAAATATTTCCTTTTCTTAGGACTACAAGTGATTTTTTTATTTGCTTTCAGAAAAACACATACCTTTCATCTGGGCATATGTTATTTGTATCTATTAAAAATATGGAGGAACACAATATGATCAGTCTGAACACTCAGGAGGATGGTTTAAGGTCTAGCTTTCCCGGATTGTATGCTAACAATGTATAAGCATTTTTTTAATCAAAGTTACCTTTTATTTTTTTTTTTTGCTTTTTGGGTCACAACCCAGCGATGCTCAGGGGTTACTCCTGGCTTTACACTCAGGAATTACTCCTGGCGGTACTTGGGGGACCATATGGGATGCCGGGGATCGAACCCGGGTCAGCCGCATGCAAGGCAAACGCCCTACCCGCTGTGCTATCGCTCCGGCCCCTCAAAGTTACCTTTTAAATCAAAGTCACCTACTCCTTCTCTGACACATCTGACCTTACTGCATTATTCCTATCCCCGCTACCTCAATCCTCATCCATCCCCATTAATATCCCATTGACCCTATAAGAAATGCTTCCCAGAACCACAGTGATGGGATAGCAGGAAGAGCACTTGTCCTGCACATGGTCAACCCAGATTCAATCCCTGGCACCACATATGGGTTCCCCAAGTACTTCCAGGAGTGATTCTCTGAACACAGAGCCAAGAGTAAGCCCTAAGCACACCAGGTGTGACTCTAAAACCAAAAAACAAAGCAATAAATGCTTCCTCTCTCCCCACAGTGATGCTTCAGTGCAAAGTATGAAAAGAAAATGGAACAGACATGTAAGAGCCTAAATAGGCATTTGAGCATGTGGACTAGACTTTACATTAGGGGACCTGTGAAGGTCTGGACTGGAACATAGTAGACTGAACATAATGGACTGAACATAATGGACTGGAACACAAGAGAGCCAGAGATAAATTTAGAGAGTGATTCCAGTCCAGTAAGACTGCTCCAGAGTCAATAATGGCCCTTCCACCCAATCATGAACTCCCACTTCCAAAATGGTACCTTACAAGATTCCAAAGTTGGAAAGGACTGCAAAAAATCACCAAATTTCATATACATATCTGTTTTACAATAAAAACAAATCAATTTAATTCATCCCCCTTCTTTAAGCATCAGACCCAAGCACCTTATTTAGAAATGAAAACTTGCAGTCAAAAAGGAACTGACTTTCCCAGTCTTCTGTGACTGTTTAGAAACTCTGCATCTTATTTCCAGCCATACTGCCAATATTTCATGAAAAAAAAATCTGGTGCAATTTTGTTCTGCTTCCAAACAAAGAATCAGCCCAGATGGATCACAAAATACTCAAGTGCCCCCAGTATCCCTCTGGAGCTAGCCACACTGCTAAAACACATAATTGCTCGAGGTGATGCTTTGGCTTGGAAAAACTGGGATGGAGTGAAGTGTTGGATTCCTCCTTTTTGGGACTTCTGGTCTCTGGACCAGAACGGTGCTTTGATCACTATTACCACCCACCCCATCTTTCACTGATGCTCTTGAATCAGCAAAATCCAGGCCACTCAACTCAACTACTTTGACTAAACAGAGTCTATAGACCCATAATTCTAACCTCTTATGTTACCAAGTGAAATGACTGAGCCAATGACTGAGCAAGGTAAAATTGGGCTCCAGGATACTCATTAAATATTTACCGGGACAGCAAGCCAGAAATCAGTGTTTACACTAGTTGAATTGCTTTTCAACACCAGGTTATTTTCCGATGCTCCTGAGTAAACAGTATTAACCCCAGGTAATAATGTTGCAGTTCAAGGATCGCCAATCACCAATGTTCCTGGATGCCCTTAAATAACAAAGGAGATTGTGGCTAAGATAAATCACCAAAAAAAGACTGAGAAAAGGAAAACTCAAGCCATCGGCACCTGGATTGATTTTTGGATTTATAATATCTAAGAAATAAACAAAAATCACAGAAAGATTCAATTGGGGAGACTTTGAGATCTTTTTATCATATAGAAAACCTACCTGACTACTTGAAAGTCCAAGGTTGTGATTAAATTCCCACATCCTTGAACTATTTAAAATAAATCAGGCACACACAATAATCAAGGGAACAACATCCCCATGGAATTTTTTCCCTGTCAGGGAAAACTTCAATTAAACCATGACTTGGTAAGAGAATCTAAATCTGTTTTAATCACTTTTAATGAGAATTCGGTCAAGTTGTTGAACCTTTCAGATACTGGAAGGTGTCACCTCTAAAAATAAAGTAACCACAATGATATGAGACCCACGTGTGGATAAATGACTGCACTGCCTCTCAGAGCTTTGAGTTCTCAGACAAGGCAGGATGACCGAACAGAAGAGGAAGAGGAGCACAAAGCTGACTGTGATCAGGAGTCTTCCCCCAGCAACCATTAGCAGTGCTGCTGGGAAGGTGTCCATCGGGCAAGTTTAGAAGAGGAAGTACATCATAGAAGTGGTGGCCAATTCCACCGGGGCCACAGAAAGAAGGACAGGCATAAAATGAGATGTACTAGGGCAAAGGAGTTCCCACTCGCCTCGTTCTCCCAGGAAAGTGCACACCTGTGTTGTCTTAGGGACAACGCAATAATCAATGCCACCAAAGAATAGAAGGGTGGAGGGCAGGGAGAGCTGTGTCACCCCACGGAGAAATGGCTTTCTTTGAGAGCAGTCTGGGGCTGAAGTAGAAGGGATTAAGATCTCGGCAAAGGATGGGTGGTGACAGCTCAGGAAGAAACACCTGGGCAACCAAGACTTCTGGTCATGACAGTGAACACCATGAGGAGATTTCCTAGCATAACCACTGTGGGTGGTGGAAATACCACATAGTAAGCTTCCTGCGGCTTCTGATTGGGAGAAAGTGCCAGAAAAAGCTATTTCAGTCAGATTGTATGTGTTAGCCACCAAACTGTCACTGGGAGCAGTAATTTGAACAAACTGATCTGTAATGAAACAAATCAAGACTTCTTTCATTAAGGTGTTGAAGTACATAATAATGCCTTGCAATATCTAAAAAGGTTATGAGCTGATAGTGAAAGATGAAGAGAATTTATTTAGCATATGGAAGAAGGGAAGAGCATCTCAAAAAGTCAGTATAGAAATTCATACTATATTATGCAAAACTATAGAACTTCATCCATGGATGGCTAGGGAAAATGGGAAACTTTTTAAAGATATAAAGATATAATGGACAGAAAGAGAGAGAAAAAAGTTCCTGCTATAAAGGCAGGCTGGGGACCGGGGGAGAGGGGGTGATGAGAGGGAAACTGGGGACACTGGTGCTTGGAAACATACACTGGTGGAGGGATGGGTGTTGGAACATTGTATGACTGAAACCTAATCATGAACAGCTTTGTAAGAGTCTGTATCACAGTGATTTAATTTTTTAATCTTCTAAAAATAAAAAAGTAAATAATGCTATAATGAGGGCAGAATCTCCTGCCCCTGAGCCAGGCTGTTTTCACGGGAGTCCCCTCAGAGGGAGAGCGGGTTGAGTCTACTTCCCCTCCCCAAGCAGAGTCCCGGCAGCCGAAAACCTCCAGAACCCAGCCACAGCCATGCTCAAGGCCACTCACCCACTCTCTACATGCTCGGAATAGCCTCACCTATGAGGGAACCAGCAGAGGAATCCAGATATGAGGGACCCGTCGCTGAGAACTCCAAGCCTGCTCGGATCAGGAGTGTGCCTCCTTCACCCAGATTCCCAGTTTTCCGGTAGCTTGGGAGTCACACCCACAAACTGCACAACCCCCACCCCCATACCATGTAATCTCATCAATGGCCAAGACCCAGAGACTATAAAACAAAGCTCCTGGAAGAGAGCAATGCAGAAGCTACCCGTGCTATATTTGATATGCCAAAAGCAGTAACAATAATGGGCCTCATTCCTCTGACCCTGAACATGACAGGGACGAATGGAGACATTACTGGCACCCACTCAAGCAAATCGATGAGCAACAGGACAACAGTGATACATAATACACTGATATAACGAGACAGACTCTAATTTGAATCTCAAACACACTGAGTGATTCATGATTCTACCTTAATAAGCCAAAAAAGGGAGGAAACAAATGCACAATGATGAAAGAAAACAGTAGTTTCCTATGGGGTGTGACCTGGAAATTAGCATATTAAACTCCAGATGTTTATGAGATTCAAATTTCCTGGTTTTATTTAAGGAGGTTCAGCCCTGCCCAGGGATCTCTCTATTCCCAGGGTACAGTCACCAGTTCCTGTCCCACACTGTGTTCAATCCAGTGTATGACGACTGAGCATGAGGTCGGCTGAGGTCCCTGTAACACAGTCCACTCGGTGCTCACTGTTGTTTTTTTTTCCCCTGCTTTCCTTTGTTCTCTGACCACGTGCACAGGTGACAACTACCACTTTTACACTATCCACCTGGGTGGGGCTGAGGGACATAATCATGGTGGTAGTGTAATGGCAGAAGAACTTTGGTGGCAAGTCGGGTGAAGGTAAAGGTAATACGTGTCAAGAGATGTGAAATTGGACTCCACAAATTTATAGTACTGCAAATCAATGTTGGGTCAATAAAATTCATTATTAAAACTTGTTAAGACAAAAATAACATAAAGTCTTTGAAAACATATGCACTCTCTGACACATTACTGACATACACAAAGGATATGAGTAAAAACCAGTGCCACTTCATTTATGGACACTAGAATTTGAGTTTGATTTTTTTTTTTGGTTTTTGGGTCACACCTGGCGATGCACAGGGGTGATTCCTGGCTTGCATTCAGGAATCACTCCTGGCAGTGCTCAGGGGACCGTATGGGATGCTGGGAATTGAACCTGGGTTGGCCGCATGCAAGGCAAATGCCCTACCCACTGTGCTATCGCTCCAGCCCTAGAATTTGAATTTTACTGGTAGAGGAAAGCAGGAAATCCAGAGATAGGTGTGGTGTTGGAATGATATTTGCAAAAAAATATAATTACCAATAATTGAAAGTATAATAACAGTATTTAAATGGTAAAATAAATATATTTTATTTACTTTGTAAGTAAAATTTGTATGCAAAAATTACATACAGTAAGCAAGTGTTAAAAAATGTTGTTTTTATTTTTTCAACCATTTAAACATATAAAAATCCATTCTTAAGCTTACAATCCACATATAAAGAGACAACAGTTTAGATTTCACTGAAGTAGTATCTCAGTGCTTGAAAACATCTATCCAAAAAGAGTTTTATCAAATTTATCAGATTAATATATAGATTTTAATTTTATTGTATATCAGCCTCCAGGATATATTTTAGCTCTAATAGTACCTTATTTCCATTAAAGTTCCATTGGTGGAATTTTATATATTTGTAATCATGCTATTTGGGCACCAAATCCAAGAGAAAATTTCTCTGAAGTTCCTATAAGATAATCATATAAACAATCTCCAATGGTCACAGAACATTAACACCGAGAGGTACAGTGATGAACATTTATACACACATATGTATATGATAGAAGATGATTGGGTGAAGAGCCCAGTCAAGGTGATTACACCCTTAAGTCTGCACTTTGCACAATAACCAAAAATGTGAAACAAGCTCTATTTTTCAACATTCTATTTTACAAATTACAGACAGCTACAACATGACTGTTTTCCAAAATATATACAGAAACCAAAGACTATAAAGAGGTCATCTAAAGTACCAGAAAATAAGTAAATAGGTTAACTTTTGTTTTATTCATCATTGTTGACCAAAATCAGGATCCATATCCAGTTAACCTGTTCTTGCTTACTTTTCAAATTTTTATTTTATTATATCCCTGAACACACCTTTCTACACCACAACTTTTTCATGGCAATTTTCACCTCTTTATTTCTGAGTGTATAGATGATGGGGTTCAGCATGGGGGTGATGACCGTGTAGAACACAGCCATCAATTTGTCCTCAGTGGAGGTGGCAGAAGGTCGCATATAGAGGAAGATGGCAGGTCCAAAGAACAAGATGACCACCATGATGTGAGAAGCACAGGTGGAGAGGGCTTTGCGCCTTCCCTCGGCTGAATGCTTCCGCAAGTTGATCAAGATGACAATGTAAGAGGCCACCAAGAGGAGAAAGGAGAAGATAGAAAATAATCCACTGTTGGCAAACACAATAACATCCTCCACGGAGGTATCAGTGCAGGCAATCTTGAATAGTGGCTGGAGGTCACAGAAGTAGTGGTCAATCACATTGGGGCCACAGAAAGGTAACTGCACAGCGATACAGATCTGAACCATGGAGTGAACCAAGCCCCCCAGCCAAGAGCTGGCCACCAGAAGGCGACACACAGGTCGGCTCATGATGGTTGTGTAGTGAAGGGGTTTGCAGATGGCCACATAGCGATCATAGGCCATGACTGTGAGCAGGAAGATCTCCGTAACTCCGAAGAAGTGGAAGAAGAATATCTGAGTTAGACAGCCCTTCAGGGAGATGGTTTTGATCTTGGCAAGTAGGTCTGTGATGAACTTTGGGACAACCGTGGAAGCATAAATGATCTCTACCAGGGACAGGTAGTTAAGGAAGAAGTACATAGGGGAATTTAGACTTTTACTGAGGTTGACTGTCACAACAATGAGACCATTGCCCACCACGGTGGCCAGGTACACGGGAAGAAACAGCACGAAGCACACCCTCTGCACCTCTGGGTCCTGGAAAAGACCGACGATAATTAACTCAGTCACATTATTTTTACTCATCCTAGAATCCTTTCAGGTGACCTGAATGGAAGACACTGAGAGACCTGCAATAAACAAACACTGGTGTCACGTGAATTTGCCTAGTTTAAGCACATTAGACAATGTGAACCACTTTACAATATACATGCATCATAATTTTATTCATTTAGTCAGTAGTTAGTAGAGCCAGTTTTTAAACATGTAGCAATAGAGCATTGATTAGCGACTAAGGACAAGTAGGGAGCTTTTATCCTCCATCTCTGATGCTTCCTTTTGTGTGGTGGTAGCTACAAAAGCTAGCCCTCCTATTCTAACCCTCCATTCAGGATGAGAAACTTGGAATACTTCATTCCTTTTGTTAGACCATAATGTGAGTGCCTACAAATAAATTTTAATTATCACAGCAACTGGGGCTGGAGTGATAGCACAGCGGATAGGGCATTTGCCTTGCACACGGCCGACTCACATTCAATTCCCAGTATCCCGTATGGTCCCCTGAGCACCACCAGGAGGAATTCCTGAGTGCATGAGCCAGGAGTAACCCCTGTGCAATGCCGGGTGTGACCCAAAAAAAGGAAAAAAATTATCACAGCAACAGTACTGTAAATCACATCGCAAAAATGCATTTAAATATGATTCTTGTGGAAGCAAACTGGGGGATAAGAAGCAAATGAGGTGGGAATGGTTGGAGAGAAGTGGGCACTGTTGAAGGGATTGGTGTTGAAACATCATATGCCTAAAATCCAATCATGAATAACGTTGTAATTTCATTGTAACTAAATAAAAATAAATTAAAAAGAAAAAAAAGTTTTGAGTGCCTTATACTATCAGGTCTGGTTTTATAAATTTGCCTTTTTTGGGGATCCAGAATATCTGGAATATAACTGGCAGTCAATTATAGGCCATATCACCATTATCATTATCATTTTCTTAGTAGCACACACACCTATGTCTTTGCTGTGCTTCTGAATTCAGCATCCAAATAGTGAACAGAATATTAGGTTTCTTTAAATTCCAACATGGAGGGCTCCCAGTGGATTTGTAACAGTGACAACCAAAAGCTAAAACAATCTAGATATCCAACAAAGCAGTGGGAGGCTAGCGCTTCAAGAATCGGAGCGATTACATTTTTTAGAAAGAAAATTAAAATAAGAAAAGTGACATTTTGCAGGTGGAAACAGGAAGAAAAGCACTCAAGTGCTAAAGATATCAAGTACAGCAGAGATATTACATTGATCCATTGATCCCAATGTTTATCACAAGGAATATTGATAATTTAATCAAGGTATGGCACCTCTGAGGCTGGAGAGATTGCACAATGGACAAGGTGCTTGCCTTACACTCCCAGATGTGACTCCCAGCAGCACATTTGGTCCCTGATTACCACAGCACCCTGTGCACAGAGCCAGGAGTAAGTTCTGAGCACAGCCAAGCATGGCCCAGAAACCAAGGTAGCCTTGACTTAATGGCATTGGTGTAGGAACCCAGACCCAGAACCATTGGATTACCTGGCACCATTTTACCACTTTAAATAATCAAGTGATTCAATAGTTAGAAGATGAGATTGTGAGTCTCCTCAAGAGTTACCTTTTCCGGGGCTGGAGCGATAGCACAGAGGGTAGGGCGTTTGCTTTGCACACGGCCAACCCGGGTTCGATTCCCAGCATCCCATATGGTCCTCTGAGCACTGCCAGGAGTAATTCCTGAGTGCAGGGTTACATTTTCCACCCCCTTACTCATGAGTCCAAGGAAAGTATTTAGACCTAGATTTGGGATGCAACTCACTCCTTCGAAAGGCATCTTGGGAATGCCCTGCCTCAGTGGCAGGGTGGGGTGATGGGGTTGGGGTGGGGGTGGTGGGAGGGATACTGGGAACATTGGTGAAGGAGAATGGGCACTCTTGGAGGGATGTAAACAGAATGCAAACATGAAAGTTCATAAATTTGTAACTGTACCTCACTAATTCACTAATAAAAATTTTTAAAAAGGGGCTGGAGCAATAGCACAGTGGGTAGGGCATTTGCCTTGCACGCGGACAACCCAGGTTCGAATCCCAGCATCCCATATGGTCCCCTGAGCACCGCCAGGGGTAATTCCTGAGTGCAAAGCCAGGAGTAACCCCTGTGCATCGCCGGGTGTGACCCAAAAAGAAAAAAAATTTAAAAAATTTTAATTAAAAAAATAAAAAGTGAAAAAAAGGCATCTTGAAGGTATATGTAACCTGGGAGATGCCTCTTTTTTTATTTATTTATAATAGCATCGACGTTATTATTTTGTGAGTGCCACTCCATGAGGGTGGCCACAGCAGTGCCAGGAACCCTCCCATCAAACCCCACAGTCCCTTTCCCCAAACCCCAGAGCCCTCAGAGCACAGTTCTGTGGACCACACTGCAGGGTTGTTTCCACTGGAAAATACTTTGATGACACTGTCACCCTCCCAACGGTGCCTTCCACATCATACCTGAGGGATGCTTCCCTCTCATTTCCCATTTCCAGGCAGCTAACGCATTCTCTCATTCACGCTACCCCTGAAACCACAGCTCTCTCCCGTGCCCCTCCCCTCTGTCACCACCGCCATCGCTCTGACACACGTCTGCTGATGCCCACATTGCCCAAGCCTCTTCGTCTCCAGACGCGCCACCACTTCCATTCTGCCCACTCCGGTTGGAAAACTTTCCTAGAACCTTCTTTCCTCACATGTTCCTCCCATCTGGGGAGCCCAGCACTCCTCTGGAGCCTTTCAAAGGCTTGCAGGCCAGGAGTGATGCTACAGTGGGGAGGGCACTTGCCTTGCACAAAGCTGACCCAAGTTCATTTCCTGGCATCCCACACAGGCTCCTCAAGCCCTTCCAGTCCTGCCCTCCTTCCCCACCTAATTCAGACTTGCTCGTTCAATGAATCTCGGTTGGATACTTATTGCAAATTCCCTGTGCATTGGAAAATACTTTAAGTGATTGGGGCTGCAGTGATAGCACAGCAGGTAGGGCATTTGCCTTGCATACAGCTGACCCGGATTCCATTCCCAGCATCCCATATGGTCCCCTGAGCACTGCCAAGGGGAGTTCTTGAGTGCAGAGCCAGGAGTAACCCCTGAGCATCACCAGGTGTGACCCAAAAAGCAAAAACAATAAAAATTAAAATAAATAAATAAATAAATAAATAAATAAAATGGGATCTGTTTAAAAAAAAAGAAAATACTTTAATTATCTTTAAGTGCAAATTTGATTATGCTACTTCTCTATCTTCCCACTGTCTGCATCATACACTAGAACGGCAGAGCACAGAGATCCAGGTCCTTTTTGAAGTGGCCATTGTCCACCTTTACACTCTTTTTGTCATTCCCCAAATAGATACAATAAAATTATCCCCTAACGCCATGTGGCCATACTTGCTTCTCTGTGCTTAAGTCAATTTTCTTTCAAGATTGCATGAGAAAGTCGCTGCTATCACAATGAGATTTACTCCTCCCACTGTGTTTTACAGTATTTATCAAACTGCCTTTAGAGCAGTTAGCAGATCTTTTTTCACAAGCATACTTTTATACCCATAACTTCTACTAGGAGAAATACTATAACAATATTCTAAATTGGGGCTGGAGTGAAAGCACAGCGGGTAGGGCGTTTGTCTTGCACACAGCCTACCCGGGTTCAATTCCCAGCATCCCATATGGTCCCCTGAGCACCGCCAGGAGTGATTCCTAAGTGCAGAGCAAGGAGTAACCCCTGTGCATTTCCGGGTGTGACCCAAAAAGCAAAAACAAAACAAAAAAGCTCAAAAAAACAGCAATATTCTAAATTATGTTATATTTCTTTCAGCCTTACTTTTATTTATAAGTTGACCATTATAGTACTTTGACATTTATAAACAGTATAAATACTCTACAAATGTCAATTATCACAACAAGACTGTGACATGGTCAATATCAGATCATATTCCTTTTAGCAGAAACAGGAAAACACATAAATAAATGAACTGGCCAGAGGTTACACAATAACTGAGGCAGAATGTTGATTTAAGTAGCCTAGCCATGGATCTGAGCTTTGTTTTTTATTCTGGTTCTTTTTTTTTTCAATTTTGGGCACTGTGACTTATGCCACCGATAATGAGAGGGTTTGGTGCGTGCCACGTCCCAACACCACACTCTCACCCAGAGTGTGGCTTCCTCGACTCACTCCTTTGAGTATTCTTTAAACACAGCCCAACGATGTCCTAGGAAATTATACAGAAACAAAGAGTTAAAATTAAATATTCTCTTTTGTTCATACTAAAGGGTATTTTTATTTGCCTTTGGAAAACCACATACTTTTCATCTGGGCATACGTTTTTATCAAGTCAAGTTGTTAAGAAACATAATATGATCAGTCTGGTGGGAGAATAGTTGAGTGGCCAGCTTTGCTAGATTTGATGCCAAAGAAGTAGAAATGCATTGCTGGCCCTTTTAATCGAAGTTCCCAATCCCAGCTCTGTCAACTCTGTCTTTATTATTATTATAATTATTATTATTATCATTATTATTATTATTATTACTATTATTATTATTATTCCCCTCCCTGCTACCCCACCCTTCTTCCATTCCCATTAATATCCCACTGATCCAGTAAGAAATGCTTCGTCTCTCCCCACATGATAGCTCAGTGAGAAGTATGAAAAGAAAATGGAACAGGAATGGAAGAACCTGAATTGAGCATGTAGAATCTGCACTAGGGAAGCTGAGAGACTAGACTGGAGCATAACAGCAGACACCAAAGATGCCAAATGACTCCAGTGCCAGGGACTGACCTGTAAAGGACCCCAGCCATGAGCTCCCACTTCCCAAATGGCACCTCACAGGGTTCCACACTTGGAAAAGACTTTAAAACTAGCACCGAATGTTTAATCTCTATGGATATAAGTATATGTATATGTATTACAATAAATTTAAATCCGTTTAAGTCACCACCATTCACCTACCCTACCCAATCATCAAACCCAACCACCTCATTTAGAAATGAAAACTTGCCGCCCAGGAGGGGACTGACTTTCCCCGTGCCAGACAACCGCTTAGAAAATCTGCACCTTATTTCCAGCCACATTGCCAGCCTTTAGGTAAGAAAAACTGGTACAATTTTGTTCTGCTTCCAAACACAGAATCCACTCAGGTGGACCACAGAGTGCTCAGTGTGTCTTCAGCCCCCGGACAGTGAGTCCCACTGCTGACACACGCCATTACTCAACGAGATGCTTTGGTTTAAAAAACTGGGATGGAATCAAGTGTTGGAGTGCTCTTCCTTGGGATGACCTCTGTCCAGGCTGCCTTCCTGGGTACACCCGCCAAGTCCATTCACCTCCAATCAACGAAGTCCAAGTTGCACTCAGCTCAGCTACCCTGAGAGGTTCAGAGACATTTCACCTCCTCTGCCTATAGAGGAAGTGAAAGGGACGGAGCACAGCTAACTGAGACCCCAAGACACTCGCAAGATATTTGCCAGGACACTAACACAGAAATTAGTGCTCTTTCAAGAGATTTTAGTCTCTTCTCTGAGCTTGTTTGAGCAGCTACTGCAGTTCAATGTTCAGACCATAACTCCCAAACAAATCACCAGAGTTCCTAGGAGTCTTTAGAAAACAAAGTAGATCATGGCTAAGATAAATCACACCAAAAATAAATAAGAAGAAAATTCAGAACATCGGCATCTGGATTGAGTTTGGGATTTATAATATCAAAGAAATAAACAAAAGTCACAGGTAGCTGCAATCAAAGAGATTTTCAGACCCTTTTTATCATTCAGAAAACCTACCTACCCACTGAAAGTCCAAGGTTGAGATTAAATCCTCACATCCTCCAAGTATTTAAAATAAATCGGGCACTCACTACAATCAAGGAAACAACCTCCCGGTGGAATTTCTTTCCTCTCAGGTAAATCTTTGACAATTAAAAACTTGGAGAGACAAAAAATTAGATATTGAGCTCCCATTTGACCCAGCAATACCACTGCTGGGAATATATCCCAGAGAGGCAAAAAAGTAAAGTCGAAACGACATCTGCACTTATATGTTCATCGCAGCACTGTTTACAATAGCCAGAATTTGGGAAAAAACGTAATGCCCTAGAACGGATGACTGGTTGAGGAAACTTTGGTACATCTATACAATGGAATACTATGCAGCTGTTAGAAAAAAAGGAGATCATGAATTTTGTATATAAGTGGATCGGCATGGAAAGTTTCATGCTGAGTGAAATGAGTCAGAAAGAGAGAGACAGACAGAGAAAGATTGCACTCAACTATGGTATATAGAATAACAGAGTGGGAGACAAACACCCAAGAATTGTAGAAATAAGTACCAGGAGGTTTGGAGGCTGGCCTCACATTCTGGGGAAAGGGCAACTCAGAGAAGGGATCACCAACTATAATGTAGTCGAAGGCCATGCGGGGGAAGGAAGTTGCGGGCTGAATGAGGGCTAGAGACTGAGTACAGTGGCCACTCAACACCTTTATTGCAAACCACAACAGCTAATTAGAGAGAGAGAACAGAAGGGAATGCCCTGCCACAGTGGCAGGGTGGGTGGGGAGAGATGGGTTTGGGAAGGGTGGGAGGGATGATGGGTTTACTGGTGGTGGAGAATGGGCGCTGGTGAAGGGATGGGTTCTCGAACCTTGTATGAGGGAAACATGAGCACAAAATTGTATAAATCTGTAACTGTACCCTCACGATGATTCACTAATTAAAAATTAAAAAAAAAAACTTGGAGAGAGAGAGTCTAACTCCGTTTTAGTCCCTTTTAATGAGAATTCTGTCAAGGTTTTCCACCCAATAATAAGGAAGCAAAAAAGAAATTTGAAGGTTAGAAGACAGTGCTCCAGGCTGGACATCTGACGATGAGGAAGAGAGAGAGCAGAGAGGAGAGCAAGGGCAGGCAGGAAGCCAGGCCCAGCTCTGCTTCAGGGACTTGAGCCCTGCCTTTACCTTCCCACTTCTCACTCTCCTTATTTCCCCTTCTGTCTAAATGAGAATGGGGCTAGACTCTCCCCAGTTACCTTCTAATTCTAACAGATGTAATATCTTAGTCTCTGGTGCCATCAATATCTGGCAAGCACTACATATTGTTCAAATCCTGTTGAATAAATTGTCATAAGAACATGGAAGTCCACCATAGCTTGGAACTTGGCCTCACATGCTGGGGGAAAGTCATACCAAATGGATAAGGAAACACCAAGTAAATTGTGAGTGGAGATCCCACGTGGTAAGGGAAATGCACGCTGAAAGTGGACTAGTGTCTGAACATGATGGCTACTCAATACCCCTATTGCAGACCACAACACCCAAACGGAGAGACAGGGAACAAATTGGAATGCCCTGTCACAGAGGCGGGGTGGGGGTATGGGATTTGGGGGTGGGAGGGATACTGGGTTCATTGGTGGTGGAGAATGGACACTGGTGGAGGGATGGGCTCACGAACACTGCATGAGGGAAAAACAAGCACGAAATGTTTAAATCTGTATCTGTACCCTCACTGTGACTCACTAATTAAAAAATAAAAGTAAATAAATAAATAAATAAAAACCATGGAAGTCCAGGAATGGGTGATTAGATAAATGTGTTGTGCCACAACTGGACTCTGTGATAATACCAGGTCATTCCAAAACAAGTTCCTGTTAAATTTTTTAATACAAGGGACTGTAGGAAGCTGCCTGAGGGGCCTGAGAGATGATATAGTAGGGAAGGCACTTGCCTTGTATACAGATGACCTGAGTTCAATCTCCAGCACTCCAGAGATTGTCCCCAGAGCCCACCAGGAGGGATCCCTGAGGGAGGGAGGTATGGAAGGAAGGAAGGAAGGAAGGAAGGAAGGAAGGAAGGAAGGAAGGAAGGAAGGAAGGAAGGAAGGAAGGAAGGAAGGAAGGAAGGAAGGAAGGAAGGAAGGAAGGAAGGAAGGAAGGAAGGAAGGAAGGGAGGGAGGGAGGGAGACACGACCGTGGTGGGCACCGTGAAGGAGGTCATCCCCCCACCTGGCACAAGGCTCCAGGGGCAGCGCCTGCGCCCCAATGGCCCCCAGCAGCCCTCTGACATGCAGGCGACGCTCGCCCTGAAGCAGGCTGGGAGTGGAAGTCAGAGAACAGCGTGGACCCCAGTCACCACCACGGGAGTCGGCACCAGTAGGGAGTCTTCCTACTGCGGAACTTTGGCCGTGTGTCTCATTGAGTGGCCGCTAAAAAAAAACTCTAAACCTCTACATACAGAGCAACTTGCTGCATTCTGCCCATTTTTCTTCATAAAATAAGCATATTTGGGCTGGAAAGATAGCACAGCGGGTAGGGCGTTTTCCTTGCATGCAACCCGGATTTGATCCCCAGAATCCCATATAGCCCCCCAAGCACCGCCAGAAGTAATTCCAGAGTACAGAGCCAGGAGTAACCACTAAGAACCACCATGTGTGACCTAAAGAGCAAAAATAATAATAATAATAATAATAATAATAATAATAATAATAATAACAGTAAGCATTTATTACCTGAAAAAAATACAACTTGATGGGCTTTTGGTTGTGACAGAATCCCTATTGGGAATTAACTATATAGTCACTGGGGCTTAGTGAAAGAATCAGGTTCTTTTACCCTGTGAATTGGGGTGGTATTAAAAAAAAAAAAACACTCCACAACCTTTTCTGTCTCTGACAACAATGGGGAAAGGATGTTTGCTTTTGCTTCCTGCATCTTTTCCAGGGAGACCAGAACAAAGTGTGTAATTAGCTCTCAGTAGACCCACCATGTCTCAACTCTCAGTAGGTGAGCTAACCCTGAGGATTGTGACAATTCACTTCGAGTGGCTGCTCACCGCTGGGCCTGATCTGGTGCCTCTACACTGACCAAGTGTGAGTTCACAAGGCAGCACACAGGTGCTTCAACGATCGTGTGTGCTGGGTGGCCAAGAGTCGCCCCCCAGCAGAGAGACAGAGAGACGGGGACCACAGCCCGATAGTGAAAATGGCCCATTTAATGCAGAGATGCTAGCATCCTTATAGAGCATCTGAAGGAATCAGAGTCGGACTGCATGTCCGTGTGATGTACAGAGATAAGACATTCCAGCAGAGGCAATTCTCCGGGGGAGATAAACTCAAGGAGACGCTCTGTCTCCCAGGGAAATCTAGATTGCTTTTCTCTTTCCTTCTAGTCATATACATCAAACAATTAAGTCACACAGTCAAACAATTCTACTTCTCACCAATACTTGCAGTCGTTTAGATAACACAGTCAGAGATAAATATCCCAAAACTTAGCTCTCTGAGCTCTGAGAGCAAGCGAGGCTTATACCATAAATCCCAGACTAAGTTCTCAGGCCAATTCAGTTTATCCTTCACCATGGATGGGGGAGGGGGGTCCTGTGTCTTAAGTCATCACAGCCTGCATCAAGATCAGGCACTTATGCTTTCTAGAATGTCCCTTTTCGATGTCGGGGTAGCTTTGCCACTCGCCCCGGGTACATCCCAGTCCCACAGCGGGACCTTCCTCTTGGGGTGTTAGGAACTATAGCAACTGAAGCCTGAGTCAAGTAATTCTGACCAAGTAAGTATGCCCAGGAGTAGATATATTTCGGAGTCAGTCAACTCCCAAATATTAGGAGCATAGAATTATGGTCTTTCTGTGTTTAAGCAGATATGTTACAATAAAATATGAAAGGCTATAGGGGAAACAGAAAAGCAAGTAATTCACAACAAATACAAAATCCAGAATTACTAGTAAGCTTTGGCTTATAAATAAACAAGACTGACTTGGATAACTGTAGCACAGCGCCTTGCACGCGGACGACCCGGGTGAACAGACTTCACATTGATAGCGAAAGGCAAAGGAAAGTTTAAAAAAAAAGTCTGAAAGACATCACAATTAAGGGACTGGAGGACAAAACTCAGAAGGGATATGCTTCAAATGCAGAAGGGCTGGGTTCAACCCCTGCAACCATAAGGTCCCCCAAGCATTACCAGATCTGACTCCAAACATGGAGGTGGGAAGTGTGTTGCCCAGATGTGACCTGACTGAGTTCTTCATCTTCCTGAATCACATATTTCGCAGAGTCTGTGTGTGCCTTAGAGGCCTTGAACAGGGTAAAAAAAAAAGTTTCAGTAAGGTGTTGAAGTTCATAATAATCCCTTGCAATATCTGAAAAGATTATGAGCTGATAGTGAAAGATGAAAGAATTTATTTAGTATATGGAAGAAGGGAAGAGCATCTCAAAAAGTCAGTATAGAAATTCGAACTATACTATGCAAAACTATAGAAATTCATCCATAGATAGCTATGGAAAATAGGAAATTTTTTAAAGATATAATGGACAGAAAGAGAGAGGGGAAATTTCATGCTATAGAGGCAGGCTGGGCACCGGGGGAGAGGGGGTGATTTGAGGGAAACTGGGGACACTGGTGCTTGGAAATGTACACTGGTGGAGAAATGGGTGTTTGAACATTGTATGACTGAAACCTAATCATGAACAGCTTTGTAAGAGTCTCTCTCACAGTGATTTAATTTTTTTAATCTTTTAAAAATAAGAAAGTAAATAATGCTATAACGAGGGCAGAATCTCCTGCCCCCAAGCCAGGCTGTCTTCAAGGGGGCCCCTCGGGGGGAGGCAGGTTGAGTCTCCCTCCCCTCCCCAAGGAGAGCCCCGGCAGCCAAAAACCTCCAGAACCCAGCCACAGCCATGCTCAAGGCCACTCACCCACTCTCTACATGCTCGGAATAGGCTCTCCTATGAGGGAACCGGCAGAGGAATCCAAATATGAGGGACCCGTCGCTGAGAACTCCAAGCCTGCTCAGATCGGGACTGGGCCTCCTCCACCCAGATCCCCGGTTTTCCGGTAGCTTGGCAGTCACACCCACAAACTGCACAAACCCCACTTCCATGCCATGTAATCTCATCAACGGCCAAGACACAGAGACTGTAAAACAAAGCTCCTGGAAGAGAGCAATGCAGAAGCTACCCGTGCTGTATTTGACATGCCAAAAGCAGTAACAATAATGTGCCTCAGTCCTTTGACCCTGAACATGACAGGGACGAATGGAGACATTACTGGCACTGACTAAAGCAAATCGATGAACAACGGGACAACAGTGGTACATTAATACAGTGATATAACAAGACAGACTCTAATTTGAATCTCAAAACACAGTGAGTGATTCATGATTCTATCTTAATAAGCCAAAAAAGGGGGGAAACAAATGCACAGTGATGAAAGAAAACCGTAGTTTCCTATGGGGTGTGAGGATCACCTGGAAATTGTCCCAAGAAGAGCCTTTAGGAACACAGAAATACTTAAGAATGAATAATGAGCATATGCACAAATTGTTCAGAGCTCATTAGACTCTACATCGCTAGTTTATGCATTTCACTATACAGAACATCAATTAAAAAATAAAGTCAAGGCTGGGAATGGGAGCAACAATAAAAAGGACATCTAATTGGGGCTTGAAAAGAGAGTAGGATGCTTGCCTTGCCTACAGTTGACCTCAGTTCAATTCCCAACACCCCAGACAGTTCCCGGGACTCCACTGAAAGGATCCCCTCTGAGCAGAGCCAGCAGTAAGCCCTGAGAACCCATAGAAGCCTCCCGGCCCCAAAGAATCTGATTTGGTACCAGAAACTTGATTTACCAGGATTTGTGTTTGTTATATTTGGGTGCAGAGATTGCCAGAGTTCCTCTACAATGCTTGCTTTCTCTTCTTCCTTCTCTAGTCATAAGTTTTCAACATTTATATCTGGTAAATTGCCCAACATGACCTGTCTTGGGGAATGGAAACCAGAATAGGACACCATGAAACTGGACGAACTCCTAAATGGGTCCTTGAATTCTGCACATAAAATTGGCATATTAAACTCCAGATGTTTATGAGATTCAAATTTCTTGGTTAAATTTGAGGAGGTTATGCCCTGCCCAGGGATCTCTCTATTTCCAGGGCACAGTCACCAGTTCCTGTCCCACATTGTGCTCGATCCAGTGTATGATGACTGAGCATGAGGTCGGCTGAGGTCCCTGTAACACAGTCCACTCAGTGCTCACTATTCTTTTTTTTCCCCCTGGCTTTCCTTTGTTCTCTGGCCATGTGCATAGTTGACAACTACCACTTTTCCACTATCCACCTGGGTGGGGGTGTGGGAGGTGGTCATGGTGGTAGTGTAATGGCAGAAGAACATTGGTGGCAAGTCGGGTGAGGGTAATACGTGTCAAGAGATGTAAAACTGGACTCCACAAATTTATAGTACTGCAAATCAATGTAGGGTCAATAAAATTCATTATTAAAACTTAAGACAAAAATAGCATAAAGCCTTTGAAAACATATGCGCTCTCTGACACATTACTGACATACACAAAAGATATGGGAGAACACCAGTCCCACTTCACTTATGGACACTAGAATTTGAGGGGTTTTTTTTTGCTTTTTGGGTCACACCTGGTGATGCACAGGGGTGACTCCTGGCTTGCACACTCAGGAACCACTCCTGGCAGTGTCAGGGGACCATATGGGATGCTGGGAATTGAACCTGGGTTGGCCGCATGCAAGGCAAACGCCCTTCCCATTATACTATTGCTCCAGCCCTAGAATTTGAATTTTACTGGTAGAGGAAAGCAGGAAATCCAGAGATAGGTGTGGTGTTCGAATGATATTTGCAAAAAATATAATTACCAATATTTTAAAGTATAATAACAGAATTGTAAATGGTAAAATAAATACATTTTATTGTATTTACTTTGTAAGTAAAATTTGTATGCAAAAATTACATACAGTATGCAAATGTTGAAAAATGTTGTTTTTATTGTTTCAACCATTTAAACATATAAAATCCATTTTTAAGCCTACAACCCACATATAAATTGACAACAGGCTAGATTTAACTGAAGAAGTATCTCAATGCTTAAAAACATCTATCCAAAAAGAGAAGAGTTTATCTAATTTTTCAGATTAATATATAGATTATACTTTTATTGTATTTCAGCTACCAGGGTATATTTTAGTTCTAATAGTACCTTATTTCCATTAAAGTTCCATTGGTGGAATTTTATATCTTTGGGATCATGCTATTTGGGCACCAAATCCAAGAGAAAATTTCTCTGAAGTTCCTATAAGATAATCATATAAACAATCTCCAATGATCACAGAACATTAACACCGAGAGGTACAATGAATGAACATATAAACACATATGTATTGATAGAAGATAATAAGTCTGCACTTTGCACAATAACCAAAAAAGTAAAACAAGCTCTATTTTTTTGAGATTCTATTTTTCAAATTACATACAGCTACAACATGACTGTTCTCCAAAATATATACAGAAACCAAAGACTATAAAGAGGTCACCTAAAATACCAGAAAATAAGCAAATAGGTTAACTTTTGTTTTATTTATCATTGTTCACCAAAATCAGGATCCATATCTGGTCCACCTGTTCTTGCTTACTTTTCAAATTTTTATTTTATTATACCCCTGAACACACCTTTCTACACCACAACTTTTTCATAGCAATTTTCACCTCTTTATTTCTGAGTGTATAGACGATGGGGTTCAGCATGGGGGTGATGACCGTGTAGAACACAGCCATCAATTTGTCCTCAGTGGAGGTGGCAGAAGGTCGAATATAGAGGAAGATGCCAGGTCCAAAAAACAAGATGACCACCATGATGTGAGAAGCACAGGTGGAGAGGGCTTTGCGCCTTCCCTCGGCTGAATGCTTCCGCAAGTTGACCAAGATGACAATGTAAGAGGCCACCAAGAGGAGAAAGGAGAAGATAGAAAATAATCCACTGTTGGCAAACACAATAACATCCTCCACGGAGGTATCAGTGCAGGCAATCTTGAATAGTGGCTGGAGGTCACAGAAGTAGTGGTCGATCACATTGGGGCCACAGAAAGGTAACTGGATAGTGACAAAGATTTGAATCATGGAGTGAACCAAGCCCCCCAGCCAGGAGCTGGCCACCAGAAGGCGACACACAAGTCGGCTCATGATGGTTGTGTAGTGAAGGGGTTTGCAGATGGCCACATAGCGATCATAGGCCATGAACATGAGCAGGAAGATCTCCGTAACTCCGAAGAAGTGGGAGAAGAATATCTGAGTCAGGCAGCCCTTGAGGGAGATGGTTTTGATCTTGGCAAGTAAGTCTGTGATGAACTTTGGGACAATCGTGGAAGCATAAATGATCTCCACCAGTGACAGGTAGTTAAGGAAGAAGTACATAGGGGAATTTAGACTTTTACTGAGGTTGACTGTCACAACAATGAGACCATTGCCCACAACGGTGGCCAGGTACACAGGAAGAAACAGCACGAAGCACACCCTCTGCACCCCTGGGTCCTGGAAAAGACCGACGATAATTAACTCAGTCACATTATTTTTACTCATCCTAGAATCCTTTCAGGTGACCTGAATGGAAGACACTGAGAGACCTGCAATAAACAAACACTGGTGTCACGTGAATTTGCCTAGTTTAAGCACGTTAGACAATGTGAACACTTTACAATATACATGCATCATAATTTTATTCATTTAGTCAGAAGTTAGTAGAGCCAGTTTATAAACATGTAGCAATAGAGCATTGATTAGCGACTAAGGACAAGTAGGGAGCTTTTATGCTCCATCTCTGATGCTTCCTTTTGTGTGGCGCTAGCTCCAGAAGCTAGCCCTCCTATTCTCACCCTCCATTCAGGATGAGAAACTGGGAATACTTCATTCTTTTTGTTAGACTAAGATGTGAGTGCCTACAAATAAATTTTAATTATCACAGCAACCAGAGCTGGGGCATTAGCACAGTGGGTAGATTGTTTGCCTTGCACATGGCCGACCCACGTTCAATTCCCAGGATCCCATATGGTCCCCTGAGCACCAATAGGAGTAATTCCTAAGTGCATGCATGAGTCAGGAGTAACCCCTGTCCAATGCTGGGTGTGACTCAAAAAAACAAAAAAAATTATCACAGCAACAGTACTGTAAATCACATTGCAAAAATGCATTTAAATAGTGATTCTTGTGGAAGCAAACTGGGGGATAAACAAATGTGGGGGAAATGGTTGGAGAGAAGTGGGCACTGTTGAAGGGACTGGTGTTGAAACATCAGATGCCTGAAATCCAATCACGAATAACTTTGTAATTTCATGGTAACTAAATAAAAACAAATTAAAAAGAAAAAAAAGATGTGAGTGCCTTATACTATCAAGTCTTGTTTTACAAGTTTGCCTATTTTGGGGACCCAGAATTTCTGGAATATAACTGGCAGTCAATTATAGGCCATATCGCCATTATCATTATCATTTTCTTAGTAACAAACATCTTATGTCTTTGCTGTGTTTCTGAATTCAGCATCCAAATAGTGAACAGAATATTAGGTTTCTTTAATTTCCAACATGGAGGGCTCCCAGTGGATTTGTAACAGTGACAACCGAAAGCTAAAACAATCAAGATATCCAACAGAGTAGTGGGAGGCTAGCGCTTCAAGAATCAGAGAAATTAGATTTTTAGGAAGAAAATTAAAAAGAGAAAAGTCACATTTTGCAGGTGGAAACAAGAAGAAAAGCACTAAAGATATTAAGTATAGAAGAGATATTACATTGATCCATTGATCCCAATGTTTATCACAAGAACTATTGATAATTTAATCAAGGTATGGCACCCCTGAGGCTGGAGAGATTGCACAGTGGACAAGGTGCTTGCCTTACGCTCCCAGATGTGACTCCCAGCACCACATTTGGTCACCACCAGCAGTGATCCCTTCACACAGAGCCAGGAGTAAGTTCTGAGCACAGCCAAGCATGGCCCAGAAACCCAAGAAAGAATAATATGAAGAAGAAAAATTTAAAAAGGTAGCCTTGACTTAAGGGCATTGCTGTAGGCACCAAGAGCCAGAACCATTGAATTACCTGGCACCATTTTACCACTTTAAAAACTCAAGTGATTCAATAATTAGAAGATGAGATTGTGAGTCTCCACAAGAGTTACCTTTTCCGGGACTGGAGCGTTAGCACAGTGGATAGGGCGTTTGCCTTGCACATGGCCAACCCAGGTTCGATTCTCAACATCCCATATGGTCCCCTGAGTACTGCCAGGAGTAATTCCTGAGTGCAGAGCCAGGAGTAACCCCTGTACATCGCCGGGTCTGACCCAAAAAAAGCAAAAAAAAAAAAAAAAAAGAGTTTCCTTTTCCACCTCCTTACTCATGAGTCCAAAGAAAGTATTTAGACCTAGATTTGGGATGCAGCTCACTCCTTTGAAAGGCATCTTGGGAATGCCCTGCTGTAGAGGCACGGTGGGGTGCTGGAGGTTGAGGTGGGGGTGGTGGGAGGGATACTGGGAACATTGGTGGAGGAATATAGGCACTGGTGGAGGGATGTAAAAAAAAATGCAAACATGAAAGTTCTTAAGTTTGTAACTGTACCTCAATAATTTACTAATAAAAATTTAAAAAAAAAGAAAAAGTGAAAAAAAGGCATCTTTTAGGTATATGTAACCTGGGAGATGCCTCTTTTTTTTATTTATTTATAATAGCATTGATGTTATTATTTTGTGAGTGCCACTCCATGAGGCTGGCCACAGCAGTGCCAGGATCCCTCCCATGAAACCCCACAGTCCCTTTCCCCAAGCCCCAGAGCCCTCAGAGCACAGTTCTGTGGACCACACTGCACGGTTGTTTCCACTGGAAAATACTTTGATGACACTGTCACTCTCCCGACGGTGCCTTCCACGTCATACCTGAGAGACGCTTCCCTCTCATTTCCCATTTCCAGGCAGCTAACGCATTCTCTCATTCATGCTACCCCTGAAACCACAGCTCTCTCCCGTGCCCCTCCCCTCTGTCACCACCGCCATTGCTCTGACACACGTCTGCTGATGCCCACATTGCCCAAGCCTCTTCGTCTCCAGACGCGCCACCACTTCCATTCTGACCACTCCAGTTAGAAAATTTTCCTAGAACCTTCTTTCCTCACATGCTCCGCCCATCTGGGGAGCCCAGCACTCCTCTGGAGCCTTTCAAAGTCTTGCAGGCCAGGAGTGATGCAACAGTGGGGAGAGCACTTGCCTTGCACAAAGCTGACCCAAATTCATTTCCTGGCATCCCACACGGCTCAAGCCCTTCCAGTCCTGCCCTCCTTCCCCACCTAGTTCAGTCTTGCTCATTCAAGGAAGCTGGGTTGAATACTCTTATTGCAACTTCCCTGTGCTTTGGAAAATAGTTGGTGATTATCTTTAAGTGCAAATTTGATTATGCTACTTTTCTATCTACCCACTGTCCGCATCATACACTAGAACAGGCAGAGCACAGAGAACGGGGTCCTTTTTGAAGTGGACATTGCTAAACTTTACACTCTTTTTTGTCATTCTCCAAATAGATACAATAAAATTATCCCCTAACGCCACGTGGCCTTACTTGCGTCTCTGTGCTTAAGTCAATTTTCTTTCAAGATTGCATGAGAAAGTCGCTGCTATCACAATGAGATTTACTCCTCCCACTGTGTTTTACAGTATTTATCAAACTGCCTTTAGAGCAGTTAGCAGATCTTTCTTCACAAGCATACTTTTAATCCCATATCTTCTACTAGGAGAAATACTATAACAATATTCTAAATCGGGGCTGAAGTGATAGCACAGCGGGTAGGGCGTTTGCCTTGCATGCAGCCCACCCGGGTTCAATTCCCAGCATCCCATATGTTCCCCTGAGCACCACCAGGAGTGATTCCTGAGTGCAGAGCCAGGAATAACCCCTGTGCATTGCCAGGTGTGACCCAAAAAGCAAAAACAAACACAAAAAAAACAACTCGAAAAAACAACTGTCACTGTCATCCCATTGCTCATCGATTTGTTCGAGCGGGCACCAGTAATGTCTCTCATTGAGAGACTGATTGTTACTGTTTTTGGCATATCCAATACGCACGTGTAGCTTGCCGGGCTCTGCCACCCGGGCTCGATACTCTCGGTAGCTTGCCAGGCTCTCTGAGAGGGGCGGAGGAATCGAACTTGGGTTCAGCCGCGTGAAAGGCGAAAGCCCAACAGCTGTGCTTATCGCTCCAACCCTCAAAAATACAACAATATTCTAAATTATTTTCTATTTCTTTCAGCCTCACTTTCATTTATAAGTCGACATTTATAAACAGTTTAAAACTCTATAAATGTCAATTATCACACAAGCCTGTGACATGGGTAATATCAGATCAAATTCCTTTTAACGGAAACAGGAAAACACATAAATAAATGAACTGGCCAGAGGTTACACAATAACTGAGGCAGAATGTTGATCTAAGTAGCCTAGTCATGGATCTTCATTCTGGTTCTTCTTTTTTTTTTCAATTTTGGGCACTGTGACTTATGCCACCGTTAACAACAGGGTTTGGTGCATGCAACGTCCACACCCTCACCCAGAGTGTGGCCTCCTCGACACATTCCTTTGTGTAGTCTTTAAACACACCCCAACGATGTCCTAGGAAATCTTACAGAAATAAAGAGTTAAAATTAAATATTCTCTTTTGTTCATGCTAAAGGGTATTTTTATTTGCCTTTGGAAAACGACATACTTTTCATCTGGGCATACGTTTTTATCAAGTCAAGTTGTTAAGAAACATAATATGATCACGGGGCTGGAGCAATAGCACAGCAGGTAGGGCGTTTGCCTTGCACTTGGCTGACCCGGGTTCAATCCCCATATGGTCCCCAGAACACCGCCAGGAGTAACTCCTGAGTGCAAAGGCAGGAGTAACCCCTGTGCACTGCCGGATATGGCCCAAAAAGGAAAAAAAAAGAAACATAATATGATCAGTCTGGTGGGAGAATAGTTGAGTGGCCAGCTTTGCTAGATTTTATGCCAAAGAAGTAGAAATGCATTGCTGGCCCTTTTAATCAAAGTTCCCAATCCCTTCTCTGTCAACTCTGTCTTTTTTATTATTATTATTCCTCTCCCTGCTACCCCACCCTTCTTCCATTCCCATTAATATCCCACTGATCCAGTAAGAAATGCTTCCTCTCTCCCCACATGATAGCTCAGTGAGAAGTATGAAAAGAAAATGGAACAGGAATGTAAGAACCTGAATTGAGCATGTAGAATCTGCACTAGGGAAGCTGAGAGACTGGACTGGAGCATAACAGCAGACACCAAAGATGCCAAATGATTCCAGTGCCAGGGAGACTGACCTGTAAAGGACCCAACCATGAGCTCCCACTTCCCAAATGGCACCTCACAGGGTTCCACACTTGGAAAAGACTTTAAAACTAGCACCGAATGTTTAATCTATATGTGTATATGTATATATACATACATATACATATATATTTCACATATATACATATATCTGTATCACGATAAAAATAAATCCGTTTAAGTCACCACCGTTCACCTACCCTACCCAATCATCAAACCCAACCACCTCATTTAGAAATGAAAACTTGCAGCCCAGGAGGGGACTGACTTTCCCCGTGCCAGACAACCGCTTAGAAAATCTGCACCTTATTTCCAACCACATTGCCAGCCTTTAGGTAAGAAAAACTGGTACAATTTTGTTCTGCTTCCAAACACAGAATCCACTCAGGTGGACCACAGAGTGCTCAGTGTGTCTTCAGCCCCCGGACAGTGAGTCCCACTGCTGACACACGCCATTACTCAAGGAGATGCTTTGGTTTGGAAAAACTGGGATGGAATCAAGTGTTGGAGTGCTCTTCTTTGGGATGACCTCCGTCCAGGCTGCCTTCCTGGGAACACCCGCCAAGTCCATTTACCCCCAAACAGCAAAGTTCAAGTCACACTCAGCTCAGCTACCCTGAGAGGTTCAGAGACATTTCACCTCCTCTGCCTATAGAGGAGGTGACAGCTAACTGAGACCCCAAGACACTCACAAGATATTTGCCAGGACACTAACACAGAAATTAGTGCTCTTTCAAGAGATTTTAGGCTCTTTTCTGAGCTTGTTTGAACAGCTACTGCAGTTCAATATTCAGACCATAATTGCCGAACAAATTACCAGAGTTCCTAGGAGTCTTTAGAAAACAAAGTAGATCATGGCTAAGATAAATCACACCAAAAATAAATAAGAAGAAAATTCAGAACATCAGCATCTGAATTGAGTTTGGGATTAATAATACCAAAGAAATAAACAAAAACCACAGGTAGCTGCAACCAAAGAGATTTTCAGACCCTTTTTATCATTCAGAAAACCTACCTGCCCACTGAAAGTCCAAGGTTGAGATTAAATCCTCACATCCGCCAACTATTTAAAATAAATCGGGCACTCACTACAATCAAGGAAACAACCTCCCGGTGGAATTTCTTTCCTCTCAGGTAAATCTTTGTCAATTAAAAACTTGCAGAGAGAGTCTAACTCCGTTTTAGTCCCTTTTAATGAGAATTCTGTCAAGGTTTTCCACCCAATAATGAGGAAGCAAAAAAGAAACTTGAAGGTTAGAAGACAGTGCTCCAGGCTGGACATCTGACGATGAGGAAGAGAGAGAGCAGAGAGGAGAGCAAGGGCAGGCAGAAGCCAGGCCAGCTCTGCTTCAGGGACTTGAGCCCTGCCTTTACCTTCCTACTTCTCACTCTCCTTATTTCTCCTTCTGTCTAAATGAGAATGGGGCTAGACTCTCCCCAGTTACCTTCTAATTCAAACAGATGTAATATCTTAGTCCCTGGTGCCATCAATTTCTGGCAAGCACTACATGTTGTTCAAATCTTGTTGAATAAATTGTCATAAGAACATGGAAGTCCAGGAATGGGTGAATGGATAAATGTGTTGTGCCACAGCTGGACTCTGTGATATTACAAGTCATTCCAAAACAAGTTCCTGTTAAATTTTTTAATACAATGGTTTGTAGGAAGCTGCCTGAGGGGCCTGAGAGATGATATAGTAGGGAAGGCACTTGCCTTGTATACAGATGACCTGAGTTCAATCTCCACCACTCCAGAGATTGTCCCCAGATCCCACCAGGAGGGATCCCTGAGGGAGGGAGGTATGGAAGGAAGGAAGGAAGGAAGGAAGGAAGGAAGGAAGGAAGGAAGGAAGGAAGGAAGGAAGGAAGGAAGGAAGGAAGGAAGGAAGGAAGGAAGGAAGGAAGGAAGGAAGGAAGGAAGGAAGGAAGGAAGGAAGGAAGGAAGGAAAACACTGCCTGAGACTCTAAATAATCATTACATTTTTTTACTCCCTTTCATCTTTAGGATAGGCACAGAGCCCTAATCTGATTCTTGCAAAACTCAACATCACATAGAAGATTGTAGTTTACAACCACACATGCAATTAAGAGCAATCATGTGCCAAATTTATCTCAAGATGAAGTGGTCCTGGGAGGGGGGCATTCCCGGCGCGCCTTCCACCCAGAGATGATCGGAAGCTGCGGCACGAGAAACAGACCCTCCGCACCTAAAGACTGTGATCCTGAGGTCTCCTAACCCATTTTGGCACCAGAGCGGATTCTTGCAGCCATGCATTTTGACTGTGAACTGAGCTACAACCTCGTGCAGCCGGGGAGGGATTTTTCCCCCTCCACCCCATTTTTCTCAGCGAAAATGGCGGCATGGGCAGAAGCCACGTGGTGAGAGCCACTCTCTAAGACCCCTCAACCCGGAGGTAGGACTTTCTTTAGTGACGTAGCCCGTAGGTGGTCCTGGGAGGGGGGGGCATTCCCGGCGCGCCTTCCGCCCAGAGATGAACCGGAGCCTCGGCACGAGAAACAGACCCTCTGCGCCTAAAGACTGTGATCCTGAGGTCTCCTAACCCATTTTGGCACCAGAGCGGATTCTTGCAGCCATCCATTTTGACTGTGAACTGAGATAAAATATTAGAAACCCAAAACCAAAAACTCAAAGTCTTCACTCTCAGCAATGAAGAGAAATTATTAGATGATGCCTATTCAGCAGGCCTGATTGTTGGGGAAAATTTCCAGTCAATAATAGTGAGTTCTGTATGGAAATATGGAATGTACTCAAAGTATATAGAGAATAAAGGGACTATCATTAGCTACTTAGATGGGGGGTGGGGTGGGAGGGGGGTGTATTGGGGTTCTTGGTGGTGGAACATGTGCACTGGTGAAGGGATGGGGGTTTAATCAGAATTTGACTGTGACTTAAACCTGAAAGCTTTGTAATTTTATTTCTTTCTTTTTTTCACAGTGATTCAATAAAATATTTCTTTAAAAAAATAATTTTAAAAAAATGTATCTCAAGATGAAAGCAGATGGGTTATATGGAACTCCTGAAATACCCACAAATATATGCACATCTATGTTCATTACAGTACCATGTACATAGCCAAGGTCTGAAAATCACCCATATGTCCACAAAAGATGAGTGGTAAAGAAGATGCAGAATGTATACATGATGGAATACTACAAAAACGTAAGAAAAGATGAAATCTGGCCTTTTTCTATAGCATAGATAAAAGTGGATCATGGTAAGTAAAATAAGTCAAAAAAAGAAAGATAAATAGTGGATAAATTCATTCGTATGTGGTATAGAAAAAAAAGAAGAAAGTGTCTAATAAAAACAAATTCTTAGACTCTGACAGCAGAGCAGAGATTATCAAAGGATCCAGTGAATCAGGGATACTGACACTATGTTAGTGGCACCTATGATTGAACCCTTAAACATAAATACTTATATCCTTAGCAACCAATGCTACATCAATTTAAGAAAATAACAAATAAGGCAGACTCTGCACCAGGCTGTTTTCATTTGGGGCGCCAAAGAGGGGGGCGGGTGAGAGCCTTCCCCTCCCCAGGGGACCCAGCCCTGGAAGCTGACCTCAACTACCCAACTGCCACCAAGCTCCAGGCCGCTTTCCACACACTCGGGCCAAGCCTCACACATGAGTGAACATATTCCTGGACTGACACATCATCATAGAGGGAAATATATGTGCCTCTCAGAGAGCCCGCAAGCTACTGAGAATATCCCTCCTGCATGGCAAAGCCTGGCAAGCTCCCCGTGGCATATTTGATATGCCAAAAACAGTAACAATAACAGGTCTCATTCCCCTGACACTGAACAGCCTCCAAGTGTTAGAAAAAAACGATTAAGGAGAGGCTGCTAAAATCTCAGGGCTGGGATGAATGGAGACGTTACTGTCGCCCGCTCGAGTAAATCAGTGAACAAAGGGATGACAGTGATACGGTGAACAAATAAGGGTCCAGAGAAATAGCATGGAAGCCACATGCCCGGCATGTGGCTCACTCCAGTTTGATCCCCACCTAACACCACACGGCATCATGGGAACAGCTCTGGAGGCCCCATGGCCAGCCATGGTGGTGACCGGCACCACATACCTGGACCTACCAGAACCACCCGGAAGTGAATCATCAGGGCCTCCTGGGCAACACCTAGAGAGTCTAAAATATTTAAGCGTTGAGATACTAAGAAACGCTCCTAAAAGGGAAAGCAATCTGTCTGCCCTGCCCCCACATTGTTCTCCTTTGGGCACTGTTGGGAATCACAGCCAGGGCAGTGCTCGCACACAACGCGTCTGTCTTTCCCGCTCCCAGCACTGCGGGTGACATGCTCCAGGGCTACTGTCCACCAAGTCGGCCACTGGCCACAAGTGGCCATTGAAGTTAGGTTTGCTTTGATTGTTTTCATTTTAAGTCAGTTGCTTGATTTTACCAACGGCATTTTAGTGGCTCCACTGGCACGACCGTGGTGGGCAGTGTGAAGGAGGTCATCCCCCCGTCTGGCACAAGGCTCCAGGGGCAGCGCCGGCGCCCCAATGGCCCCCAGCAGCCCTCTGACATGCAGGCGACGCTAGCCCTGAAGCAGGCTGGGAGTGGAAGTCAGAGAACAGCGTGGACCCCAGTCACCACCACGGGAGTCGGCACCAGTAGGGAGTCTTCCAGAATTTTGGCCGTGTGTCTCATTTAGTGGCGTTAAAAAAAAAAAAAATCTAAACCTCTACATTACAGAGCAACTTGCTGCATTCTGCCCATTTTTCTTCATAAAATAAGCATATTTGGGCTGGAGTGATAGCACAGCGGGTAGGGCGTTTTCCTTGCATGCAGCCAACCCGGATTCGATCCCCAGCATCCCATACGGTCCCCCAAGCACCACCAGGAGTAATTCCAGAGTACAGAGCCAGGAGTCACCCCTGAGAACCACCAGGTGTGACCCAAAGAGCATGAAACTAATAATAATAACAATAAGCATATTTATTACCTGAAAAAAATACAACTTGATGGGCTTTTGGTTGTGACAGAATCAACTATTGAGAATTAACTATATGGTCTCTGGGGCTAAGTGAAAGAATCAGGTTCTTTTGCCCTGTGAATTGGGGTGGTATTAAAAAAAAAAAAAACACTCCACAACCTTTTCTGTCTCTGACAACAATGGGGAAAGGATGTTTGCTTTTGTTTCCTGCATCTTTTCCAGGGAGACCAGAACAAAGTGGGTAATTAGCTCTCAGTAGACCCACCATGTCTCAACTCTCAGTAGGTGAGCTAACCCTGAGGATTGTGACAATTCACTTCGAGTAGCTGCTCACCGCTGGGCCTGATCCGGTGCCTCTGCCCTGACAGAGTGTGAGTTCACAAGGCAGCACGCAGGTGCTTCGACGATCGTGTGTGCTGGGTGGCCGAGAGTCGCTTCCCACCTTCCCAGGCCTCCCCAGGCCTCCCCAGCAGAGAGACAGAGAGACAGGAACCACAGCCCGATGGTGAAAATGGCCCGTTTAATGCAGAGATGCTAGCATCCTTACAGAGCATCTGAAGGAATCAGAGTCGGACTGCATGTCCGTGTGATGTACAAAGATAAGACATTCCAGCAGAGGCAATTCTCCGGGGGAGATAAACTCAAGGAGACGCTCTGTCTCCCAGGGAAATCTAGATTGCTTTTCTCTTTCCTACTAGTCCTATACATCAAACAATTAAGTCACACAGTCAAACAATTCTACTTCTCACCAATACTTGCAGTCGTTTAGATAAACACAGTCACAGATAAATATCCGAAAACTTAGCTCTCTGAGCTCTGAGAGCAAGCGAGGCTTATACCATAAATCCCAGACTAAGTTCTCAGGCAAATTCAGTTTATCCTTCACCATGGATGGGGGGAGGGAGGTCCTGTGTCTTAAGTCATCACAGCCTGCATCAAGATCATGCATTATGCTTTCTAGAATGTCCCTTTTCGATGTCGGGATAGATTTGCCACTGGCCCCGGGTACATCCCAGTCCCTCAGCGGGACCTTCCTCTTGGGGTGTTAGGAACTATAGCAACTGAAGCCTGAGTCAAGTAATTATGACCAAGTAAATATGCCCAGGAGTAGATATATTTCTGAGTCAGTCAACTACCAAATATTAGGAGCATAGAATTATGGTCTTTCTGTGTTTAAGCAGATATTTTGCAGTAAAATATGAGAAGGCTATAGGGGAAGCAGAAAAGCAAGTAATTCACAACAAATACAAAATCCAGAATTACCAGAAAGCTTTGGCTTATAAATAACCAAGACTGACTTGGATAACTGTAGCAAAGCGCCTTGCACGCAGACGACCCGGGTGAACAGACTTCACATTGATAGCGAAAGGCAAAGGAAAGTTTAAAAAAAAAGTCTGAAAGACATCACAGTTAAGGGACTGGAGGAGAAAACTCGGCGGAGATATGCCTCAAATGCAGAAGGGCTGGGTTCAACCCCTGCAACCATAAGGTCCCCCAAGCATTACCAGATCTGACTCCAAACATGGGGGCAGGAAGGGTGATGCCCAGATGAGACCTGACTGAGTTCTTCATCTTCCTGAATCACATATTTTGCAGAGTCTGTGTGTGCCTTAGAGGCCTTGAACAGGGTAAAAAAAAAAAGTTTCAGTAAGGTGTTGAAGTACATAATAATCCCTTGCAATATCTGAAAAGGTTATGAGCTGATAGTGAAAGATGAAGAGAATTTATTTAGTATATGGAAGAAGGGGAGAGCATCTCAAAAAGTCAGTATAGAAATTCGAACTATACTATGCAAAACTATAGAAATTCATCCATAGATAGCTATGGAAAATAGGAAATTTTTTAAAGATATAATGGACAGAAAGAGAGAGGGAAAATTTCATGCTATAGAGGCAGGCTGGGCACCGGGGGAGAGGGGGTGATGAGAGGGAAACTGGGGACACTGGTGCTTGGAAATGTACACTGGTGAAGGGATGGGTGTTTGAACATTGTATGACTGAAACCTAATCATGAACAGCTTTGTAAAAGTCTGTCTCACAGTGATTTAATTTTTTTAATCTTTTAAAAATAAGAAAGTAAATAATGCCATAACGAGGGCAGAATCTCCTGCCCCCAAGCCAGGCTGTCATCAAGGGGGCACCCTCGGAGGGGAGGGGGGTTGAGTCTCCCTCCCCTCCCCAAGCAGAGCCCCGGCAGCCGAAAACCTCCAGAACCCAGCACAGCCATGCTCAAGGCCACTCACCCACTCTCTACATGCTCGGAATAGCCTCTCCTATGAGGGAACCGGCAGAGGAATCTAGGTATGAGGGACCCATGGCTGAGAACTCCAAGCCTGCTCAGATCGGGACTGGGACTCCTCCACCCAGATCCCCGGTTTTCCAGTAGCTTGGCAGTCACACCCACAAACTGCACAAACCCCACCCCCGTGCCATGTAATCTCATCAACGGCCAAGACCCAGAGACTATAAAACAAAGCTCCTGGAAGAGAAAAGTGCAGAAGCTACCCATGCTGTATTTGACATGCCAAAAGCAGTAACAATAATGGGCCTCAGTCCTTTGACCCTGAACATGACAGGGACGAATGGAGACATTACTGGCACTCGCTAAAGCAAATTGATAAACAACGGGACAACAGTACATTAATACAATGATATAACAAGACAGACTCTAATTTGAATCTCAAAACACACTGAGTGATTCATGATTCTATCTTAATAAGCCAAAAAAGGGGGGAAACAAATGCACAGTGATGAAAGAAAACAGTAGTTTCCTATGGGGTGTGAGGATCACCTGGAAATTGTCCCAGGAAGAGCCTTTAGGAACACAGAAATACTTAAGAATGAATATTGAGCATATGCATAAATTGTTCAGAGCTCATTAGACTCTACATCGCTAGTTTATGCATTTCACTATACAGAACATCAATTAAAAAATAAAGTCAAGGCTGGGAATGGGAGCAACAATAAAAAGGACATCTAATTGGGGCTTGAAAAGAGAGTAGGATGCTTGCCTTGCCTACAGTTGACCTCAGTTCAATTCCCAACACCCCAGACAGTTCCCTGGACTCCACTGAAAAGATCCCCTATGAGCAGAGCCAGCAGTAAGCCCTGAGAACCCATAGAAGCCTCCCGGCCCCAAAGAATCTGATTTGGTACCAGAAACTTGATTTACCAGAATTTGTGTTTGTTATATTTGGGTGCAGAGATTGCCAGAGTTCCTCTACAATGCTTGCTTTCTCTTCTTCCTTCTCTAGTCATAAGTTTTCAACATTTATATCTGGTAAATTGCCCAACATGATCTGTCTTGGGGAATGGAAACCAGAATAGGACACCATGAAACTGGACGAACTCCTAAATGGGTCCTTGAATTCTGCACATATAATTGGCATATTAAACTCCAGATTTTTATGAGATTCAAATTTCTTGGTTAAATTTAAGGAGGTTCAGCCCTGCCCAGGGATCTCTCTATTTCCAGGGCACAGTCACCAGTTCCTGTCCCACACTGTGCTCGATCCAGTTTATGACGACTGAGCATGAGGTCGGCTGAGGTCCCTGTAACACAGTCCACTCGGTGCTCACAGTTCTTTTTTTCCCCCTGGATTTCCTTTGTTCTCTGGCCACGTGCACAGGTGACAACTACCACTTTTCCACTATCCACCTGGGTGGGGGTGAGGGAGGTGGTCATGGTGGTAGTGTAATGGCAGAAGAACTTTGGTGGCAAGTCGGGTGAGTGTAATACGTGTCAAGAGATGTAAAACTGGACTCCACAAATTTATAGTACTGCAAATCAATGTTGGGTCAATAAAATTCATTATTAAAACTTAAGACAAAAATAACATAAAGCCTTTGAAAACATAGGCGCTCTCTGACACATTACTGACATACACAAAAGATATGGGCGAAGACCAGTCACACTTCATTTACGAATACTAGAATTTGAGATTTTTTTTTTTTTGCTTTTTGGGTCACACCTGGTGATGCACAGGGGTGACTCCTGGCTTGCACTCAGGAACTACTCCTGGCAGTGCTCAGGGGACCATATGGGATGCTGGGAATTGAACCTGGGTGGGCCGCATGCAAGGCAAACGCCCTACCCACTATACTATTGCTCCAGCCCTAGAATTTGAATTTTACTGGTAGAGGAAAGCAGGAAATCCAGAGATAGGTGTGGTGTTCGAATGATATTTGCAAAAAATATAATTACCAATATTTTAAAGTATAGTAACAGTATTTTAAATGGTAAAATAAATACATTTTATTTACTTTGTAGGTAAAATTTGTATGCAAAAATTACATACAGTATGCAAATGTTCAAAACTGTTGTTTTTATTTTTTCAACCATTTAAACATATAAAATTCATTCTTATGCTTACAACCCACATATAAAGTGACAACAGGCTAGATTTCACTGAAGTAGTATCTCAGTGCTTAAAAACATCTATCCAAAAAGAGAAGTGTTTATCGAATTTTTCAGATTAATATATAAATTATACTTTTATTGTATTTCAGCCCCCAGGATATATTTTAGCTCTAATAGTACCTTATTTCCATTAAAGTTCCATTGGTGGAATTTTATATATTTGTAATCATGCTATTTGGGTACCAAATCCAAGAGAAAATTTCTCTGAAGTTCCTATAAGATAATCATATAAACAATATCCAAAGATCACAGAACATTAACACCAAGAGGTACAATGAATGAACATATATACACATATGTATTGATAGAAGATAAGTCTGCACTCTGCACGATAACCAAAAAAGTGAAACAAGCTCTATTTTTTTACATTCTATTTTTCAAATTACATACAGCTACAACATGACTGTTCTCCAAAATATATACAGAAACCAAAGACTATAAAGAGGTCACCTAAAATACCAGAAAATAAGTAAATAGGTTAACTTTTGTTTTATTCATCATTGTTGACCAAAATCAGGATCCATATCCAGTTAACCTGTTCTTGCTTACTTTTCAAATTTTTATTTTATTATATCCCTGAACACACCTTTCTACACCACAACTTTTTCATGGCAATTTTCACCTCTTTATTTCTGAGTGTATAGATGATGGGGTTCAGCATGGGGGTGATGACCGTGTAGAACACAGCCATCAATTTGTCCTCAGTGGAGGTGGCAGAAGGTCGCATATAGAGGAACATGGCAGGTCCAAAGAACAAGATGACCACCATGATGTGAGAAGCACAGGTGGAGAGGGCTTTGCGCCTTCCCTCGGCTGAATGCTTCCGCAAGTTGACCAAGATGACAATGTAAGAGGCCACCAAGAGGAGAAAGGAGAAGATAGAAAATAATCCACTGTTGGCAAACACAATAACATCCTCCACAGAGGTATCAGTGCAGGCAATCTTGAATAGTGGCTGGAGGTCACAGAAGTAGTGGTCGATCACATTGGGGCCACAGAAAGGTAACTGGATAGTGACAAAGATTTGAATCATGGAGTGAACCACGCCCCCCAGCCAGGAGCTGGCCACCAGAAGGCGACATACAGGTCGGCTCATGATGGTTGTGTAGTGGAGGGGTTTGCAGATGGCCACATAGCGATCATAGGCCATGAACATGAGCAGGAAGATCTCCGTAACTCCAAAGAAGTGGGAGAAGAATATCTGAGTTAGACAGCCCTTGAGGGAGATGGTTTTGATCTTGGCAAGTAGGTCTGTGATGAACTTTGGGACAATCGTGGAAGCATAAATGATCTCCACCAGGGACAGGTAGTTAAGGAAGAAGTACATAGGGGAATTTAGACTTTTACTGAGGTTGACTGTCACAACAATGAGACCATTGCCCACCACGGTGGCCAGGTACACGGGAAGAAACAACACAAAACACACCCTCTGCACCTCTGGGTCCTGGAAAAGACCTACAATAATTAACTCAGTCACATTATTTTTACTCATCCTAGAATCTGTTCAGGTGACTTGAATGGAAAACATGAAGAGACCTGCAATAAACAAACACTGGTGTCACGTGAATTTGCCTAGTTTAAGCACATTAGACAATGTGAACACTTTACAATATACATGCATCATAATTTTATTCATTTAGTCAGTATTTAGTAAAGCCAGTTTTAAACTCTAGCAATAGAGCATTGATTAGTGACTAAGGACAAGTAGGGAGCTTTTTTGCTCCATCTCTGATGCTTCCTTTTGTGTGGCGCTAGCTCCAGCAGCTAGCCCTCCTATCCCCACCCTCCATTCAGGATGAGAAACTGGGAATACTTCATTCTTTTTGTTAGACTAAGATGTGAGTGCCTACAAATAAATTTTAATTATCACAGCAACTGAACCTGGGGCGATAGCACAGTGGGTAGAGTGTTTGCCTTGCACACGACCGACCAACGTTCAATTCCCAGGATCCCATATGGTCCCCTGAGCACCACCAGGAGTAATTCCTGAGTGCATGAGTCAGGAGTAACCCCTGTGCAATGCCAGGTGTGACCCAAAAAAAGAAAAAAATTATCACAGCAACAGTACTGTAAATCACATTGCAAAACTGCATTTAAATAGTGATTCTTGTGGAAGCAAACTGGGGGATAAGAAGCAAATGAGGGGGAAATGGTTGGAGAGAAGTGGGCACTGGTGAAGGGATTAGTGTTGAAACATCAGATGCCTGAAATCTAATCACAAATAACTTTGTAATTTCATGGTAACTAAATAAAAATAAATTAAAAAGAAAAAAAAAGATGTGAGTGCCTTATACTATCAAGTCTGGTTTTATAAGTTTGCCTATTTTGGGGATCCAGAATTTCTGGAATATATCTGGCAGTCAATTATAGGCCATATTGCCATTATCATTATCATTTTCTTAGTAACACATATCTTATGTCTTTGCTGTGTTTCTGAATTCAGCATCCAAATAGTGAACAGAATATTAGGTTTCTTTAAATTCCAACATGGAGGGCTCCCAGTGGATTTGTAACAGTGACAACCAAAAGCTAAAACAATCTAGATATCCAACAAAGTAGTGGGAGGCTAGGGCTTCAAGAATCAGAGAAATTAGATTTTTTAGGAAGAAAATTAAAAAGAGAAAAGTCACATTTTGCAGGTGGAAACAAGAAGAAAAGTGCTAAAGATATCAAGTATAGAAGAGATATTACATTGATCCATTGATCCCAATGTTTATCACAAGGAATATTGATAATTTAATCAAGGTATGGCACCCCTGAGGCTGGAGAGATTGCACAGTGGACAAGGTGCTTGCCTTACGCTCCCAGATGTGACTCCCAGCACCATATTTGGTCGCCTGAGTACCACCAGCAGTGATCCCTTCACACAGAGCCAGGAGTAAGTTTTGAGCACAGCCAAGCATGGCCCAGAAACCCAAGAAAGAATAAGAAGAAGAAGAAAAATAAAAAAAGGTAGCCTTGACGTAAGGGCATTGCTGTAGGCACCAAGACCCAGAACCATTGAATTACCTGGCACCATTTTACCACTTTAAAAAATCAAGTGATTCAATAGTTAGAAGATGAGATTGTGAGTCTCCTCAAGAGTTACCTTTTCCGGGACTGGAGCGTTAGCACAGTGGATAGGGCGTTCGCCTTGCACGCGGCCAACCCGGGTTCGATTCCCAGCATCCCATATGGTCAACTGAGTACTGCCAGGAGTAATTCCTGAGTGCAGAGCCAGGAGTAACCCCTGTACATCACCGGGTGTGACCCAAAAAAATCAAAAAAAAAAAAAAAAGAGTTACCTTTTCCACCTCCTTACTCATGAGTCCAAAGAAAGTATTTAGACCTAGATTTGGGATGCAGCTCACTCCTTCGAAAGGCATCTTGGGAATGCCCTGCTGTAGAGGCACGGTGGGGTGCTGGAGGTTGAGATGGGGTTGGTGGGAGAGATACTGGGAACATTGGTGGAGGGGAATGGGCACTGGTGGAGGGATGTAAAAAAAAATGCAGACATGAAAGTTCATAAGTTTGTAACTGTACCTCACTAATTCACTAATAAAAATTTTTAAAAAGGGGCTGGAGCTATAGCACAATGGGTAGGGTATTTGCCTTGCACCCGGCCAACCCGGGTTCGAATCCCAGGATCCAATATGGTCCCCTGAGCACCACCAGGGGTAATTCCTCAATGCAAAGCCAGGAGTAACCCCTGTGCATCGCCAGGCATGACCCAGAAAGCAAAAAATTTTTTTAAAATTTTAAAAATTTAAAAAATAAGAAGAAAAAAAAGGCATCTTGAAGGTATATGTAACCTGGGAGATGCCTCTTTTTTTATTTATTTATAATAGCATCCATGTTATTATTTTGTGAGTGCCACTCCATGAGGCTGGCCACAGCAGTGCCAGGATCCCTCCCATCAAACCCCACAGTCCCTTTCCCCAAACTCCAGAGCCCTCAGAGCACAGTTCTGTGGACCACACTGCAGGGTTGTTTCCACTGGAAAATACTTTGATGACACTGTCACCCTCTCGACGGTGCCTTCCACATCGTACCAGAGGGACGCTTCCCTCTCATTTCCCATTTCCAGACAGCTAACGCATTCTCTCATTCACAATACCCCTGGAACTACAGCTCTCTCTCGTGCACCTCCCCTACCACCGTTCACCTACCCTACCCAATCATCAAACCCAACCACCTCATTTAGAAATGAAAACTTGCAGCTCAGGAGGGGACTGACTTTCCCTGTGCCAGACAACCGCTTAGAAAATCTGCACCTTATTTCCAGCCACATTGCCAGCCTTTAGGTAAGAAAAACTGGTACAATTTTGCTCTGCTTCCAAACACAGAATCCACTCAGGTGGACCACAGAGTGCTCAGTGTGTCTTCAGCCCCTGGACAGTGAGTCCCACTGCTGACACACGCCATTGCTCAAGGAGATGCTTTGGTTTAAAAAAACTGGGGGGGCCAGAGCGATAGCACAGTGGGTAGGTCGTTTGCCTTGCACGCAGCCGACCCAGGTTCGATCCCCGGCATCCCATATGGTCCCCCAAGCACTGCCAGGAGCAATTCCTGAGTGCAAAGCCAGCAGTAACCCCTGAGCATCGCTGGGTGTGACCCAAAAAGCAAAAAAAAATTAAAAAATAAAAAATAATAAAAAACTGGGATGGAATCAAGTGTTGGAGTCCTCTTCTTTGGGATAACCTCTGTCCAGATGCCTTCCTGGGTACACCCGCCAAGTCCATTCGCCCCCAGTCAGCGAAGTCCAAGTCACACTCAGCTCAGCTACTCTGAGAGGTTCAGAGACATTTCACCTCCTCTGCCTATAGAGGAGGTGACAGGAACGGAGCACAGCTAACTGAGACCCCAAGACACTCACAAGATATTTGCCAGGACACTAACACAGAAATTAGTGCTCTTTCAAGAGATTTTAGGCTCTTTTCTGAGCTTGTTTGAACAGCTACTGCAGTTCAATATTCAGACCATAATTACCGAACAAATTACCAGAGTTCCTAGGAGTCTTTAGAAAACAAAGTAGATCATGGCTAAGATAAATCACACCAAAAATAAATAAGAAGAAAATTCAAAACATCAGCATCTGGATTGAGTTTGGGATTTACAATATCAAAGAAATAAACAAAAACCACAGGTAGCTGCAACCAAAGAGATTTTCAGACCCTTTTTATCATTCAGAAAACCTACCTGCCCACTGAAAGTCCAAGGTTGAGATTAAGTCCTCACATCCGCCAACTATTTAAAATAAATTGGGCACTCACTACAATCAAGGAAACAACCTCCCGGTGGAATTTCTTTCCTCTCAGGTAAATCTTTGTCAATTAAAAACTTGCAGAGAGAGTCTAACTCCATTTTAGTCCCTTTTAATGAGAATTCTGTCAAGGTTTTCCACCCAATAATGAGGAAGCAAGAAAAGAAACTGGAAGGTTAGAAGACAGTGCTCCAGGCTGGACATCTGACGATGAGGAAGAGAGAGAGCAGAGAGGAGAGCAAGGGCAGGCAGAAGCCAGGCCCAGCTCTGCTTCAGGGACTTGAGCCCTGCCTTTACCTTCCCACTTCTCACTCTCCTTATTTCCCCTTCTGTCTAAATGAGAATGGGGCTAGACTCTCCCCAGTTACCTTCTAATTCTAACAGATGTAATATCTTAGTCTCTGGTGCTATCAATATCTGGCAAGCACTACATGTTGTTCAAATCTTGTTGAATAAATTGTCATACGAACATAGAAGTCCAGGAATGGATGAATGGATAAATGCATTGTGCCACAACTGGACTCTGTGATATTACCACGTCATTCCAAAACAAGTTCCTGTTAAATTTTTTTAATACAAGGGACTGTAGGAAGCTGCCTGAGGGGCCTGAGAGATGATATAGTAGGGAAGGCACTTGCCTTGTATACAGATGACCTGAGTTCAATCTCCAGCACTCCAGAGATTGTCCCCAGAGCCCACCAGGAGGGATCCCTGAGGGAGGGAGGTAAGGAAGGAAGAAAGGAAGGAAGGAAGGAAGGAAGGAAGGAAGGAAGGAAGGAAGGAAGGAAGGAAGGAAGGAAGGAAGGAAGGAAGGAAGGAAGGAAGGAAGGAAGGAAGGAAGGAAGCAGGGAGGGAGGGAAGGAAGGAAGGAAGGAAGGAAGGAAGGAAGGAAGGAAGGAAGGAAGGAAGGAAGGAAGGAAGGAAGGAAGGAAGGAAGGAAGGAAGGAAAGAAGGAAGGAAGGAAGGAAGGAAGGAAGGAGGACGGGAGGAAGGAAGGAAGGAAGGAAGGAGGACGGGAGGAAGGAAGGAAGGAAGGAAGGAGGACGGGAGGAAGGAAGGGAGGAAGGAAGGAAGGAAGGAAGGAAGGAAGGAAGGAAGGAAGGAAGGAAGGAAGGAAGGAAGGAAGGAAGGAAGGAAGGAAGGGAGGAAGGAAGGGAGGAAGGGAGGAAGGAAGGAAGGAGGGAGGGAGGGAAGGAAGGAAGGAAGGAAGGAAGGAAGGAAGGAAGGAAGGAAGGAAGGAAGGAAGGAAGGAAGGAAGGAAGGAAGGAAGGAAGGAAGGAATAAACTGCCTGAGACTCTAAATAACCATTACATTTTTTTACTCCCTTTCATCTTTAGGATAGGCACAGAGCCCTAATCTGATTCTTGCAAAATTCAACATCACACAGAAGATTGTAGTTTACAACCACACATGTAGTTAAGAGCTATCATGTGCCAAGTTTCTCTCAAGATGAAAGCAGATGGGTTATATGGAACTCCTGAAATACCCACAAATATATGCACATCTATGTTCATTACAGTACCATGTACATAACCAAGATCTGAAAACCACCCATATGCCCACAACAGATGAGTGGTAAAGAAGATGCAGAGTGTATACATGATGGAATACTGCAGAGACGTAAGAAGAGATGAAATCTGGCCTTTGTCTATAGCATAGATAAAAGTGGATCAAGGTAAGTAAAATAAGTCAAAAAAAGAAAGATAAATAGTGGATATATTCATTCGTATGTGGTATAGAAAAAAAAAGCAGAAAGTGTCCAATAAAAACAAATTCTTGGACTCTGACAACAGAGCAGAGATTATCAAAGGATCCAGTGAATCAGGGATACTGATACTATGTTAGTGGCACCTATGAACATAAATACTTAATACATAAATACATAAATACTTAAACATAAATACTTATATCCTTAGCAACCAATACTACGTCAATTTAAGAAAATAACAAATAAGGCAGATTCTGCACCAGGCTGTTTTCATTTGGGGCGCCCCAGAGTGGGGGTGGGTGAGAGCCTTCCCCTCCCCAGGGGATCCAGCCCTGGCAGCTGACCTCCACGACCCAACCGCCACCAAGCTCCAGGCCGCTTTCCACACGCTCAGCCCAAGCCTCACACATGAGTGAACATATTCCTGCACCGGCACATCATCATAGAGGGAAAGAAATATATATGCCTCTCGCAAGCTACTGAGAGTATCCCGCCTGCATGGCAAAGCCTAGCAAGCTCCCCATGGCATATTCGATATGCAAAAAAGAGTAACAATAACAGGTCTCATTCCCCTGACCCTGAAAAGAGCCTCCAATTGTTAGTAAAAAACGATTAAGGAGATTCTGCTAAAATCTCAGGGCTGGGATGAATGGAGACGTTACTGTCCCCCGCTCGAGTAAATCGGTGAACAATGGGATGACAGTGATACAGTGAACAATAAGGGTCCAGAGAGATAGCATGGAAGCACACGCCCGGCATGTGGCTCACCCCAGTTTGATCCCCACCCAATACCACACGTGGGAACAGCTCTGGAGGCCCCATGGCCAGCCATGGTGGTGACCAGCACCACATACCTGGACCTACCAGAACCACCCAGAAGCGAATCATCAGGGCCTCTTGGACAACACCTAGAGAGTCTAAAATATTTAAGCATTGAGATACCAAAAAACTCTCCTAAAAGGGAGTAATTCCAGACTACAAAGCCAGGAGTAACCCCTGAGAACCACCAGGTGTGACCCAAAGAGCAAAAATAATAATAATAACAACAGTAAGCATTTATTACCTGAAAAAATACAACTTGCTGGGCTTTTGTTTGTGACGGAATCAACTATTGGGAATTAACTATATGGTCCCCCTAGCACCGCCAGGAGTAATTCCTGAGTGCAAAGCCAGGAGTAACCCCTGAGCATCGTTGGGTGTGACCCAAAAAGCAAAAAAAAAAAAAGAAAAGAAAAGATGGGTTAAAGAAACTTTGGTACATCTACACAATGGAATACTATGCAGCTATTCGGAAAGATGAAGTTTGCTTATAAGTGGATGGTCATAGGGAGTATCATGCTAAGTGAAATGAGTCAGAAACAGAGGAACAGACATAGATTGTCTGCACTCATTTGTGGAATATAAAATAACATAATATGAGACTAACACCCAAGGACAGTAGAAACAACCAGGAAGATTGCTCCACAGTTGGAAGCCTGCCTCATGAGCTTGGGGAGAAGGCAGCTGGAACAGAGAAGGGATCACTAAGACAATGATGGTTGGAGGAATCGTTCGGGATGGGAGATGTGTGCTGAAAGTAGACAAAGGACCAAATATGCGATAGCCTCTCAGTATCCATATTGAAAATTATAAGGACCAAAAGCAGAGATAGAGTATGGGGGGGAATTGTCTGCCATAGAGGCAGGGGGAGGGTTGGGAAGTGGGGAGGTGTATACTGGGGACACCGGTGGTGGAGAATGTGCACTGTGGAGGGATGGGTGTTCCACCGTTGTATGACTGAAACTAAAACATGAAAGCTTTGTAACTGTATCTTAGTGATTCAATTTAAAAAAAAAAAAATGCTGAAGCTTCTACAGAAACCAAGGCAGGAGTTTCGGGCAGAGGAACAAGCGAAAACTTGAGCTGCATTGCCACCTTCTGGGCAAAAGAGAGAGATCTCCAGCCGCCAGCCTGGTCCCTGAGAGGCAAAATTGCACCAGCTAGTGAGACAACCAACATGCTTTGCTGACAAGTACTGACAAGTGTAGCAGACACACACAGTGGGGGGGCGGGGAAGGGAACCCCTATAGTATTGTGAGATTTATCTCTGGGAGCACAGCCAGAGGTCCACATCTGGTAAAAAAAAAGCTCTCATGCTTCCACCTGATGGCAGGAAAGGAAGGAATTTTAAATACACCTGAGAACACTCTGACCCAAGCAAGGCCCGCCCTAGGGGAAAACAAGTTAAAGGACCATCGACTGCTTTCAGGCTAGAACCTGGGGTGTGGGAACACCCAATGGAGGTCAATTTAGTCCTCCTTCCCGCCAAAGCAAGGGCGGAGCTGAGAAACACAGAAATTTGGGAAAGAGTGTCTGGCACCTGGGCAGATTTGAATAAAAATTGGCTTCTCTGGATCAAGCATGCGAATCCACAGACTCCTGTGGGGCACTTCATGTAGGAGGACAGACATCCATTTACAACAATGCACACTTGAAACATACCAGGTCATAATACATACTTTATTTTTTAAAAAATTAATACAAAGACCAGAGAGTACAGGGTTAAGGCACTTCTCTTGCAACCCCAAGGCAACCTCAAGGCAACCCAAATTTAATCCCCAGAGGCACATATAATGCCCCCAGCACCTCCAGAAGTGACCCTGAGCACAGAGCCAGGAGTATGGCCTGAGCCCAGCCAGGTGTGGCCCAAAACAAAAATCAAACAACCCCACACACACACACACACAAAAGAAAAATTAAAGATTTGTGAGTAGGGCAGAAAATTATTTATGTTACATTTGCCCAAGACAAAACCTGTATATCAGTTCCTTTGCTTATTAAAGTTAGGAGAGTACAGTGGATGGGCTGGAGTGATAGTGCAGCGGGTAGGGCATTCGCCTTGCATGCAGCAGACCCGGGTTTGATTCCTCCGCCCCTCTCGGAGAGCCGGGCAAGCTACCAAGAGTATCTCGCCTGCACGGCAGAGTCTGGAAAGCTCCCCGTGGTGTATTTGATATGCCAAAAACATTAACAACAAGTCTCAGAATGAATACATTACTGGTGCCCGCTCGAGCAAATCGATGAGAAACGGGATGACAGTGATGACAGTGATGACAGTGGATAGGGTGCTTGCCTCTCATGCCACCGACCCAGATTCAATCCCCAGCACTCCTGGTAGGACTCATCCGTGGGCACAGAAGATGGAGAAATACTTGAGCACCACCAGGTGTGGTCCAAACACCAAAACCAAAAACCCTCCCCATCATGGGAACCAGAGCTAGAGCTCAAGAGCAGGGCACTTGTCTTGCATGAGTTAGGCCCTGGGTTCAACTTCTAACACTGCAAAAAAAAAGGAAAGAAGTCTGCCACCTGCCAATATGGACTGGCTTATCTTTTTCAGTCTCTCCATGCCCTTCTGCCTAGAGAGAAGAAATGACTGCAGTTTCAGATAACATCTGGGCTATGACCCATGAGTCTTTCCCCGCCCTCCTCACTGTGTATTTTGGGGCACCATGAAGAATTGAAGGAATTCAAAATTCCAGCTCTAGGCCCACCACCAGTGTCATTGACACTCCACATATGGCCCAAGGTTTCCTCCTTCTCACCACCCCACCTTTTTAGCAAACTGATATTTTTTTAATGTACTTATTACGGTTTGGGTCACATGCTTACAGTAGCATTAACTCTACATGGTTCTGATCTACAGTACATCACCTGCTTCACAGAGGAAGGGCTGGTTCTTGCTGGATTGAACATAACTTTAGATGGAAATAATAATAATCATCATCATCATCATTGTCACTGTCACTGTCACTGTCATCCTGTTGCTCATCGATTTGTTCGAGCGGGCACCAGTAACGTCTCCATTGTGAGACTTATTGTTACTGCTTTTGGCATATCGTATACGCCACGGGTATTGTGCAGGCGCGATACTCTTGGTAGCTTGCCGGGCTCTCCAAGAGGGACGGAGGAATCAAACACGGGTCGGCCGGGTGAAAGGCAAATGCCCTACCGCTGTGCTATTACTCCAGCCCTAATAATAATAATAATAATAATAATAATAAACCATTGTTGTGCCCGAGTTCCGGATCCCAAATTGCGGAGAGACCAAGTCCACACATGATAATGCAAAAGCAAAGGAACTTTATTACTAGCTCAAGCCATTGCTGGCTCGAGCTAGGGACCAAGTCTCATCTAACGCAGTGGAGTCTTGACAAGGACCCCAACTCCAAATCACAAGAGGTTTACAGAGGGTTCAAAGTTAAGAGCAGTTTATATACTGGTTTATTTTTCGCATTGGCCCTATTACAACAGTGGCCAGCAATGAGGCAATGGTTACCAACAGTTTCTAAGGAGGGGACAGTGACCCCTCATGACCAGCAGACCCAACTGCCCAGTTCCTTATTTAGGCAAATCACTCAACTGGGAGTTCACCAGAAACTGCAAGTCCTGCTTCAGGGAAACAGAAACTGAGGCCTAGCTGAGATTTAATGTTGGCTGTGGCTTGTCACGACACCAGTTTCGCCTTCACACCATATGCTGGGTGACCAAAAATACACTTGAGGGGTGAATGGATCCATCAGGGAGTTACAAGATTTCTAGGGCTGGAGAGAGAGTGCCAAGGGCTGAGTCATGCTATGTGTGCAGGAGGCATGAGTCTGAGTCCCCTGAGCTCCACCCAGGGTGATCCCTGAGCACATAGAGCCAGGAGTGGTGCCTGAGCACTGCTGGGTGTGGTCCCCAAAGCCAACAAAACAAACTCTAAAACTACTGGAAGCACTTGCCTGGCGAGTGTGAAGCATATTCGCTCCCCAGGGGGTCCCAGCCGCTCTCCCAGCTGGATTCCCACCTCCTCCACGATGTATGGTTGGAGGCACATCAGAGGTACGTGCGAGCACAAAAATAAAGTCTGCCACCCCGGGGAGGGCCACCGCTAACGACACGCAAGTAGGCGGGTGAGCACCACCTCCGCCCTATGTGTGTGTGAGCCAGAAGTGCATGAGCACAACCGTGTGCTTGCATGACCCCAGCAAGCACAGCGGCAAGTGACACAACTAAGGCGTAAGACCCCAATGAGCACCTCGGCCATGGGTGTGACACTGCCACGGATGGGGGACCCGGTGGTGACCACCACAGCGACATAGGGGAGGGAAGGGAGTGGGGGAAAGGGATCAGACACACCTCATAGCAGTATTTTGGATCAAATAAGATCAAATGAATGGGATTTCCTAAGTGCCTGCATAGAGGCAGGCTGAAGGGTGGGCAGGGTGGCAGGGAGGGCACGGGGGACATTGGTGGTGGGAAACGTACACTCGTGGAGGGATGGGTTGGAACATTGCATGACTGAAACTTGATCAGGAAAACTTTGTAGCTGTATCTCACGGTGATTCAATAAAAAATATAAATTAAAATATATCACTGTATCACTAGTATCACTACCATCCTGTTGTTCATCAATTTGCTCGAGTGGGCACCAGTAACATCTCCATTCTTCCCAGCCCTGAGATTTTAGCAGCAATTGTTCTTTCCCAACAATTGGAGGCTCTTTCAGGGTCAGGGGAATGAGACCTGTTATTGTTACTGTTAATATATATATATATATATATACATATATACATATATATATATGAATGGGATTTCCTGATTCACTGTGAAAATATACTCAAATATATATGTATATATACATATATATATACATGTTCCCTTTCTATAATCAGTTTTAAAAAGGTAATACAAATGCCTGGCTCAGGGCTGTCAAGGCTCACCACAGTCTCATTCTTTGCTCTGACTCTGACTTTTTTTTTTTTTTTTGCTTTTTGATTCACACCCAGAGGGGTTTCTCCAGCCTCTGCAGTCAGGAATTACTCCTGGCTTGGGGACCATATGGGATGCCAGGGATTGAACCCGGGCCAGCCGCATGCAAGGCAAAAGCCCTCCCTGATCGAGTATCACTCCAGCCCCTCTGGCTTTGAGACCCTGTGTTTTGGGGGATTATGGGAGGTAAACCGCCACACCATCATTCTTCCGGTCCTCTTGATTCGTGTTCTGGGGAGCCACGCCCAGCTAAGCCCGACTCCTGGCTCTGAGCTGAGGCATCTGTACCTCAGGATCATTGTGGGGCATTGCGGCTAGAGTCCAGGTCTGCCTTGTGTCATCAGCTCCTTCCCCCGGGTCATCTCTGCCTCCCTTGTATTCAGGTACTGATTAGCGTTGTATAAGAATACAGGATAAATGTTTTTGAAAGTCTCATCTTAGGAAAATGGCCCTGGCAATGTTCTTTAATGGAGTGAAATGAAGGGTTTGTTTTTTTTTAATTTTTAAACTTTTTTCTTTCCTGTATTTTTGGGTCACACCCAGAAATACTCATAGATTAATTCTGGTGGTGCTCTGGGACCCTGTTAAACCTGATACAAGACAAGTATCCTACCTGCAGTCCCACCTCTTTGGTCCCTACTGGAAACAGTTTAAATGAACTTTAGTGTGTGTAGAAAGATGGTTGAATGGATGGAAGGGGCCCGTTGAGTCAAATGTCTGACAGTGTTGGGAATAAGGGTCGGAATCCCAAGCTCCCCACATCCCAGCAGGCCATTCGGTTTACCTGTGATTACTTACAAGGTTGGTCACATTCCTGGACCCCATCCAGACCAAAAATAAGTATTGTATTTGGAATTGGCAAAGTCCCATCAATCTAGTAGCCACCAGAATGATAAAAAGGATTCAGATCGGTTTAAAGGCCAAAAAGGGCTACAAGGTGACCAGTGTGGTTTGCTGCCCATTAGCCCCCCTTCTTAGGGTTGGAATATCCTCTAGGTTTTTCTATTTACATACATGTACATAAGTATAAAAATATGTCCCTCTTGGAGAGCCTGCAATCTACCGAGGGTATCCCACCCGCATGGCAAAGCCTGGCAAGCTCCCCATGGCGTATTCGACATGCCAAAAATGGTAACAAGTCTCACATTAGAGACGTTACTGGTGCCTGCTCGAGCAAATCGATGAACAGCGGGATGACAGTGCTACAGTGCCTTTCTGTACTAAAGCTTCTCCTTGAGTCAAATGATCACCAAAGAGTTTAGGTGGTCTTCAGTGGTCAGTACAACCTTGGTACAGGCTTTAGATAACTGAGAGGTTAATTACGATCCAGTGGCTATTGTTCCATCTGAAGCATCAATGACTTAAAAAATTTAACTGTCTATAACATAAATTAAATTTTATTATGTGCCACTGAGGGTGGGATACAAAGATTCGAGCCACTGGTGTCAATGTAACAGTCTAATGAAAGAGAAATAAATGCTGAGGTCTAGCGAGAAAAAGCTTTAAAGGACTCTGGGGTGTTGGGGTGCTGTGGAAGGTCACAAAAGGAAAAGCCTGCATCTTAGAGGATGATCACTGATAGTGCCCAAAGGGAGGATTATAGCAGGTGGTCCTTGAAGGGTGGGTAAGAGGTTAAAGGGTGAGATGAAGAAAATATTTTAGATGAAGGAAAGTAGATGAAGGAATTCTTCCGGGGGACAACTGAAAATAAAGGAGACTGTTAGGAGAAGGCCCTGCCATGAGAGTGTGGTGAGAACAGAAGTGTGTTGTTCAGAGGCAACAGGGGGCCAGAGAGAGAGCACAGTGGGCAGCGGGTAAGGCACTTGCCGTGCATTTGGCCAACCCTGGTTCCATTCCAGGCACCACATCTTGTTTCCTGAGCACCCCTGGGAGTGATTGCTTAACACAGAGCCAGGAGTAAGCCTTGAACATAAAGCTGATGTTGTCCCCCAAACCAAAAACCAACAAAAAAACGACTGCAGCAGTGAATTAGTCCAGATTAGCAGGGAGGAGAATGACAAAAAACAGAGTATTTAAAAATTGTTAATCTGAACAAGAAAAGGAGGGGGAAATCATCATCATCATTATCATTATCATCATCATCATCATCATCATTATCATCCTGTTGATCGTTGAATTTCTCAAGTAGTCTCAGTAACGTCTCCATTCATCCTAGCCCTGAGATTTTAGAAGCCTCTCTTTACTCGTCCTTTCCAATGGTGCCGCATTGGAAAGAACTCATTGGTCTCATTGCGTCCCTTCCAGGGTCAGGGGAATGAGACCAAGCTTGTTACTGGTTTTGGCATATGAATACGCCATGGGGAGTTTGCGCCATGGGGGGGGGAAATAAAAAGATGGAAAAATGGCTGTTAATCTGGAAGCAGGAGGGAAGACAATCTACTGAGATTGTAGGGGCAGTATTGAGGTCAGCATTTGGAGCCACAACCTTATGGGCTTCATAACATAAAACCCAAGAAGAGAAGGACTAGGACTAACCTGGGTCAAACAGGGAAGCTCCATCCTTAATGCACGGGCAATTCAAAAGTAAGGAAGGAAAGGAGTAGGGAGAACCCACAATGAAGAGGGTGACAAAAAGGACGGTGGAATAAGACAATAAGAAGTCACTCAAGTGCTCTGTGGGAATGGATGAGAAGCACAAACTTCCAACAGGAAATATAGAAAACTACCAGGCCAGACAACCAGCGGCATACTGAGGGAAGACAGAAGGAGCAGACATGCACATCTGGGAAGAAGAGAATATTAGACACCAAAATACTAATGAGGGGGCTGGAGCAATACCACAGCAGGTAGGGCATTTGCCTTGCATGCAGTCGACCCGGGTTCGATTCCCAGCATCCCATATGGTCCCCTGAGTACTGCCAGGAGTAATTCCTGAGTGCAGAGCCAGGAGTAACCCCTGTGCATCACCGGGTGTGACACACCAAAAAAAAAGAAGAGAAAAAAAAACTAATGAGACAGAGAAAATAAAACTTGTGCCTACAAAGCAGATGCCATTGCCTAGCGCTTTCCTATCACTAAAAATTGCTCTTCCTATGTAGTGAAACACCCCTCAGTCAGCTTGCCTTGCCCTGGAGAAGTCACCGGGAGGATCCTCCTAAGACAAGTCAACAGAACATGTGAGCATTTGCAGAGCCGGAACAACTCCTCTCTACTTTGAGCCTCCCAAGTCCAAAGGTCCCGACTCTTCCCCCCAACAGGGGCACCCCCATCCCTGACACAATCACCCTTCTGCTCTTCCACCTCCCCCTGCTATTCCCAGACTGACTCTGCTTTCCCAAACTGAGTCCATTCCCTCCACAGCCAGTGGGTCTCAAGGTCACTGTCCAATGTAGAAGTCCCACCTGAGACGACTTCTCTCGGATTTCACCTGAGACGCCCCCTTCATTCTGCCAATCCTGCCAACCGAGATGAAAGTGCAACTCAAAGAAAGATGATGGACCCCCCCCCCGTTGCTCCATCGGTTAGAGATAAGAGGCAGAGCGAGCTAAAACCTACCCCACCCCAAAGTTCAGATCCCCTCACCTCTGCTATGTATCCCCGCTACCCCCCCATCATCTATGTCTCCTCTCTAATCACCTTCTTCCCCACCAGCCTCCTCATGGCGTTTTTCACTTCCGCGTTCCTGAAGGAGTAGATGACAGGGTTCAAGAGCGGCGTGACCACCGTGTAAAACACGGCCACGACCTTATCAGCCGGGAAGGTGACACAGGGCCTCATGTAGACGAAGGAGCAGGGGATGAAGAAGAGGCCCACCACGGCGATGTGGGAGCCGCAGGTGGAGAGGGCCTTGCGCCGGCCTTCGGAGCTCTGGCTCCTCAGGGAGTGGAGGATGACCACGTAGGACGCCACCAGCACCACGAAGCTGATGACGGAGATGGAGCCTCCGTTGGCGATGATGAGCAGCCCGATGAGGAAGGTGTCGGCGCAAGCCATTTTCAGCACGGGGTGCACATCACAGAAGTAGTGGTCCAGGGCCTTGGAGCCACAGAAGGGCAGCTGGAAAATGAGGAACGTTTGCCCGGCCGAATGCAACAAGCCCCCGCTCCACGCCGCCGCCACCAAGAGGCCACACACCCTCCGGTTCATGATGACGGTGTAGTGCAAAGGCTTGCAGATGGCCACGTAGCGGTCGTAGGCCATGACCGTCAAGAGGAAGATCTCGCTGCCGCCAAAGAAGTGGAGGAAAAATATCTGTGCAATGCAGCCCTGGACGGAAATGACATCGCTCTCGAGAAAGGAGTCGAGGATGAGCTTGGGGACGGTGACAGAGCAGTAGCAGATCTCCACCAAGGATAAGTAGCTGAGGAAGAAGTACATGGGGGAGGTCAGGCCTTTGCTGGCCACGATGGTCACCACAATGAGGCCATTGCCCAGAACAATGGCCGTGTACATGAGGAGAAAGAGCACAGAGATGATCTTCTGCGTGTTTCGGTTCAGGGAGAACCCCAACAGGATGATTTCAGTCACGTTGCCTGTGGTGGCCATGACGTAAAGCACGGGACCAAGGACCTGGAATCACAGAAAGCAAAAGGACTCTCCTTCACTGGCTAGAAACTCTCTTCTCCAACCTAATGGGCAGTCGTCATTCTGTTCCCTCGTGAGTTCCCTGCCAGCCCTGGGCTTCTCCAAACCATGTTCTCCAGGAGACAAGTGGACAAGTAACCCTCACCAGACGCTGGATGTTTCACCATAAGAGCATCGGAGATTGTTGAATGCTGCCTTGGAGGCTTCTCTGCGATCCAAGTAAAAGCATTAGCTAATTTAATTCTCCCAATAAGAATAAGAAACTCCTTTAGACATACAAAAGAAAAATGAAGACTTGGGGCTATTCAGTTGTGAATTCAAGGTAACACAACTCATGTCTGAACTAAGGACTCTGCCTTTCAAAACATAGATGGTCCCATTGTATCTACTGCTCCTGAGGAAGATGTACATTAGTTGCTAATTAAAATATTTTTTTTCAATCAGTTTTATGTTACACCAAAATGTGGGATCCATTTCTTAAATAGATTGCTAGAGTTGCTCAATTTCAAATATTCTGCAAAAAATAAATAACTAACCAGGTTCCCAACAGGCAAGAGAGCAAAGCTGTGTGGAAGAAGGAAGACTCCCAACCTTCCGCTCTCCTCAGAGGCAGAGATGGAGAAAAGGAAACGTGAGTCAATAACCTGCAAACCGTTCAAATGTCATTAAGGACCACTGATTACAAAGGGAAGCTGATTCTGCTCCATAGAATGGGTGGACATGCTTGACCAAGTGTTAGGGAATGCACACTCACCCGAGAAAAGGCTCTACCGTGGGTTTCAGTACTGCCACCTGAAGAAAAAAAAAAAAGTTAAAGCCAACCCCACATACCCCACAGAGGAACCTGAAGACCAAAAAAGTGCGATCAGATGCAAAGAAATCCATGATCAAATCCTATAATATGGTCATTCCCTCAGAGAAGCAAATTCTGCAGCATGCCTGATGATGTCCTAAGTACTTCATAATTGCATGCAGCCCAGGCCAGCACCCCACAGGTGGGAAACTTCAGTGCTCTGTGACCCACAGACAGGAACACAGGGTTGGGGCCAGGGGACCTGGGTTCAGTCCCATCACACTGCTTAGGAACCATGTTAACAATTAAAAGAGAGAGAGAAACTCCTCCGAGCCTATTAATTATCATCTGGGTTAAAAAAATAAAATACAAAAATATTTTTTCCAGATTTACTTTTGAGAATTGTACAGGTTCCTAATTTTACCAACAATTGTATGAGTATATAGTGGTCAAGCTTTTGCTCTACCTTAGCCTACAAGGTTTGTTCCAGGAACCCATTTGGGTGCTCCTGCTTCCTGTCACTCTCCTTTGTAAAGACTGACAGACAACATCCAAGGGTTCTGAGTTAAGCACACGAAAGCATGCTTTTATGAAACAGTCAGTTGCATAATAAAACAGGGCTGAAAATGCTAAGTGGCATGTGAATTCAGCCACAAAAACACAAATTCTATGAGTCTCCTTACTGCCCTAGATCCCTAGAGAACTCAAATTCACAGAGTCAGGAAGCAGAGTGAGGGGGAAGAATATGTTGGATTCGTGTTTTGTGGGTGCAGCATTTTGGTTGGGGATGATGAAGGGAGTTCTAGAGATGGAGGGTGTGATGTTTGCTCGGCTGGTGAATTTTCTTGTGCATTTTCTATAACTTATGAGTTACATGACTCACATTTGCCCTTCTGCATACACACCTCTAAGGACAGTGGTTGAAGCTTTTCAACTTGATTCTTCCCACCCTCCCTACACCCGCTCTTAGAGTCTCTCCCATGAGGGAGCCTGGTTGTTTCAAAAAAGCAGAATGGTTGCATTTGGCAAATTCTGACCATGCCCTAGAAAATCCACTGCCTGTATGTCATAAAGCAAGGCAGATAGGGCACCCATTAGGGGCCCCATAATGCACTCTACGGGGATGAGGAAAGGGGGTGGCCACATCTTAGAAATTACTGACCTCAGTTGAGACATGAACTACTTGGTTTGGGCTCAGTCTGTCTAATACTCAAGTACCTTATCTATAAACAAGACATGAGACCGTTTCTCACTATTGGGTCCTTTTTTCTCCCCATCAGCCTCCTCTGCGTACCTAATGTATCGCAAGAATAACATCACCAGGATGTTTGTTCAGAGAGAAGGTCTTAGATGAGCTAGTTCAACCCTCACAGGAAGAATGGCTCCATTACAAGGCATATGATCTCTATGAAACTGGCCTCAGAAAGCAAATATTTGGTTTCTGTAATAGCTTCTGATTTGGGTTGTCAGCAAGAGAGATCCTCTTAGAAGATTTATAAAAACCATTTTAGTTTTCAGATTTAAAACAGTGGTTATCAAAACAAAAAGACATCCTACTGAGTGGGAAAATATATCTGCAAGTCATACATCTGACAAAATATTATTAGCCAAAATACATATATCTTAAAACAACATTGAAAACTGGGCAGATACTTCTCCAAGAACAATATCTGCCAATGGGAAGAGGGGAAATTGTTCATGATACAGTTATTTCCCTTTGGGAAGTTACTCAAAGAACTCATAAACGCTAATTTGAAGAGACAGAGGCATATTCATTTTATTTTTATGACATTTTTTACAATTGGTAAGATATGGGAAAATCTGATTGTCCATCAAAACATGATTGAATAAAGACAATATGTTGCACACATACACACACACACACACACACACACACACACACACACACCGCTTTACCTGATTTACCCACTTGGGGAATACACATAATAATAGAGTGTCTCTCACTATAAAAAATAAAGAGGGATTCTGTGATTTGCCACAACATGGAGAGAACTAGTGGATATTATGTTATATAAATAAGATAAACACTGTATAATTTTACTAGTATATGATACATAAAGAAAAATATCAAAATGAACTAAATGAAACCAAAAAAAGTAACCAAAACCTTTTAGACCATAAAAACCAACCAAATGAGTGCTTCCTAGAAATTAAGAGAGGAAAGCTGGGTAAATCAGGTAAAGAGGGTGAACAGGTGTGAATGGGAAGAGCTAGACTTAAAGTGCTGAACTTAATGTCATATGTACAGTAGTTGATTTATAACAATTCATACTTGAGACAGATAACATAGCACTGCAATATTACTTCAATAAAAATTTAAAGAATCACCATGCAGATTTTGCATAAAATAAGAAATTAGGGTCTGGAACATTACAGCAGGTAAGACATATGCCTTGCACACAACCAGCCTAGGTTTGATCCCCAGCAATCCATATGGTCCCCAAGCCTGCCAGGAATAAACCCTGGGTGCAGAGCAGAAATAAACCCTGAGCACCATAGAATATGACCCAAAACCAAACAAACAAAAACCATTTTTTAAAAAAAAAGGAACTAAAAGGAAAAGATAAATTTTAAACTGTTTTCTCTATTCAAATCTGCTAAAAGTTAATAGATATGTGTGTGCATTATATATATGTATAAACTTTAAAATTCCTTAAAAGTTTTAGTCTTTCTGCTGTTTTTTTGTTGTTTGGGTATTATACCTAGCTGTATTCTGGGCTGACTCCTAGCTCTGTACTCAGGGATCACTCCTGGAGGGCTCAGGGGACCGAACGTGGTGACAGAGATCAAACTTGTGTCAGTCGCATGCATGAGAAGCATCCTACCCCGTTGTAGTATCGCACTGGCCCCTAAAAGTTTCAAGTCTTTAGAATTAAGGAATAAAAATCAACAATTTTCCAAAATTCTAAACAAAAAACATGATTGAGATGTGATAAATATTTCAGAGAGGGGTAAAATTATGCCCCTAAAATATATACAGTAATTCACTATTTCCAAAATAAAATATTGTGGAAATAAGTAGCAAATAGTAAAAAGCATTTTTAGAAATAATTTCATAAAGAGGTCATCTGACCCATATGTCATTTCCAATGTTAATTACATTTACCTATGGAATAACTTTGATTAAGACTTTTTAACTAGCAGGCCAAAGAAGAGACTCGGGAAGATAAGTACAGGTCCACATCAAACACATGTTTAGAGTTTGGGATGAATAAAAAGTAAAATAAGGGTAAACAAAAGAGCTTGAGCTAGATTGGTCCCAATAAATAAATATGCTTTTAAAAATTAGATATAGAGGCCTGAATGATAGCACAGGGGGTAAGGTGCTTGCCTTGCCTGGGGCCAACCCGGGTTCAATCCCCAGCATCCTATATGGTCCCCTAAGCACCCCCATGAGTGATTCCTGAATGCAAAGCAAGAAGTAACCCCTGACCATTGCCAAGTATGACCCTAAAAAGAAAGAAATCTGGTCTTTCTGGAGCTCTGATGTTCCCCTTTTGGTTTCTCAATGTCCCCTTCCTATCACAAAGTTCCCTGTCCTGTGGCGTTCTCCAAAGATACCCAACCTGCCAGAGGCGCCTCATAAGGCATCACCACCTGCCTCCCAATTGAGCACCCTAAATTCACTCACTTGGAAGGCGTCTGGGATTCCTCCTCTCACAGAAGAGGAATCTGAATCAGATTCCAAAGTCCAATACTTGTTTTTCTGCTCCTCTCAGGCACAGACTCCTCCCCTGGTGCTCCCCCAAGGTGGCTTTCAGGTTGAGGGGAAAGCATGGAGAGCAGACTTCACATTGATAGCGAAAGGCAAAGGAAAGGCAAAAAAAATCTGAAAGACGTCACAGTTAAGGGACTGAAGGAGAAAACTCGGCAGGGATATGCCTCAAATGCAGAAGGGCTGGGTTCAACCCCTGCACCATAAGGTCCCCCAAGCATTACCAGATCTGACTCCAAACATGGGGGCAGGAAGGGTGATGCCTAGATGTGACCTGACTGAGTTCTCCATCTTCCTGAATCACATATTTTGCAGAGTCTGTGTGTGCCTTAGAGGCCTTGAACAGGGTAAAAAAAAAAAAAAAAAAAAAGTTTCCCTGGACACACCAGGGTGCCGTGGAGAGAAGACTGCAAGACTGTGCAGCGAGGTTCTGGTGACGCCTTGGCTCACTCTGTCTCCAAGGCTTAAATATTCTCGAGCTGTTGCCCTAGAGCCTGCCAGGTCTCTCCAACAAAAAGAAGGTGGAGCCCTCTGATGGCTTCATCAGCTTCTCATAGCCACTGTGGCAGTTTGCATGGTGTGGGAAAGCACTGGACATCCCTAAGCGTCTGGGACTTGATCCCTAAATTTCCCCTCTACTGATATGTCTGTTTCCAAAACAAAGGTTCACTGCAGGGGTCTAGAAACGACTCAGATGGTAGAGTGTATGTGGAGATGTGAACAATGAAAAATAATCACCATCGACTCCTTTTTTGTGAATCTCTCCAGAGAGAGAGAGGGAGGGAGGGAGGGAGAAAGAGAGAGAGAGAGAGGGAGAGAGAGAGAGAAGTGTCTGCAATAGAGGGTTGATGGGATGGGGGCAGGGAGGGAACCGGGAAACTGGTGGTAGGAAATGTGCACTGGTGAAGGGAAGGGTGTTGAGACATTCTATGACTGAAACCCAATCATGAACTTTGTAACTGTGTATCTCATGTGATTCAATTTAAAAAGAAATAAATTTTAATTTAAAAAAAATCTCTCCAAAACATACCCCCACAGAGATGAAGTAAATGAAGCCACCTTGAATGTGACCTGGATTCTTATCTATCTTCTGAGACTTTCGCTATCAGAAACTTGATTCTCTTGCCCAATTCACTGTAGGAAAACAGAGACGCGTTGCACTAACAAAGTATAAAGATAGAATTACCGGGGGGATTGGAGAGCTCGCTAGTGTTCTTTGGTCTGAAATTCAGAAATCTGGGCTCAAGATTGGCGCTGAGCAAAATTTAGGTTTTGGTGTAGACACATCTCCTTTCAGGCTTAGGGGCTAAAAACCATCATCTCTACCAGAGATAGCCAGGAACACGGCTGGGTTTTTTGGGGGTTTTTTTGGGTTTTTTTTTTTATGCCAGAGTGATAGTGCAGAGGGTAAGGTATTTGTCTTATACACAGCAGACCCAGGTTCGATTTCCAGCACCCACTACGGTCCCTCAAGCCCTATCAGGAGTGATTCCTGAGCGCAGAGCCAGGAGTAATTACTAAGCACCCCTGAGTGTAACCTAAAAGGGAAAAAAAATGTTTTCTGGCCAGATCCATTGAATTTTTCAGAAGACTATTTCTGAAAAATGCTTGATTTTTCATGAAAAAAAAATCCAAAAAATCAAAAATCAACTCAGAGGTTGATTGAAAACTACCCCGGCAAACCACTCTGTGGAAGAATGACTGTTTTCTGCTCCTCACAGGCTAGAGAGTGACTGTCTCAGGAAAACAGCCAGGAGCACATTGACAAGATGATGTCTAAATCTGTCCCATCACTTGGAAGAATGAGCACCTCCAAGAAAAATTCTCCAAGCTTGGAAGGATGCGGAAGTCTGAGTATCCCTAGTGAGAGGTGCCAATGAGCTCGAATCACCTCACCAGGTTAAAGGTCTCTGCAGGTTAAAGGTTCCGAGAAGGAACATACTCAAAACCCACTCCATGTCTAAAGGCCCTGCTTCCTGCTGATCTCCCCAGAGCACTCACCACTCGCTCACTTCATAACTTCTCCCTCGGCGAGCTCCAGAGAACTAGAATAAGGCCCAACACCCCTGAATCCACTAAAATGAAGATTGAGGCAAATGTCTGCTGGACTAGGAAGTCGGCACATTTAAAGTATATGAAATGGAAAACTTGAGATCAGAGAGTTGAATTCCCTGGACTTTTCTAACATTGCACTCTGGGGAGTTTCTGAAAAGAGCAAAAGTCAACTTCCCAATTGCTTTGTTCGGAGTTTCAGGAAACTGTCTCTAATTAGCCAATTACGAGGCCAGGCCTTCTACCTGTCCCCTCGTGATTACCCCCCTCTTGTCCTGACCCCTGGAGTTTATGTCTGCATTCCTAAGTGACAGTCGAGAATCCAGGATCATGTCAGTTCTAAGTCCCCTCCAGAGACACTCCCAAGAGTCTCTTGGTGGTCTATTCTTGCCTTCCTCTTCATTGGACTAACGGTGACAGAAAGTTCCAGAAAGACTTTTAACCCAGTGTGTCTGTCATTTCACACACAAACTCTCCAACATGTCAATTGGCACAGCCCTTGCCTTGCACATGACCAACACCTATTTGACCCCTGGCACTGTGCAGTGCCCCACGCAGGAATAGCCCACACAGGCCACTCAGCAGGAGTGATTGCTAAACAAACAGCACCACCCATGTATAATAAAAAATAATAAAAGAGCAGAAGATGACTGACTTGTCACCTGGCCAGAGGTGGATATGAAGATGCCTTTCCAGGGTTGGAGAAACAGAACAGCGGGTAGGGCATTTGCATTACATGAGGCCAACCCAAGGCTCAATCCCATATGGTCCCCCAAGCAGCATCACCAGGAGTAACTCTGAGTGCAGTTAGGAGTAAACCCTGAGCAGGAAGGAAGGAAGGAAGGAAGGAAGGAAGGAAGGAAGGAAGGAAGGAAGGAAGGAAGGAAGGAAGGAAGGAAGGAAGGAAGGAAGGAAGGAAGGAAGGAAGGAAGGAAGGAAGGAAAGATACCTTTCAGATCGTCTTATCCAACTTATATGCTTTACAGGTAAAAAAACTATAAAACAATCACTGTCACTGTCACTGTCATCCCATTGTTCATCGATTTGCTCGAGCGGGCACCAGTAACATCTTCATTGTGAGACTTGTTGTTACTGTTTTTGGCATATCAAATAAGCCACGGGTAGCTTGCCAGGCTCTGCCATGTGGGTGGGACACTCTCTGTAGCTTGCCGGGCTCTCTGAGAAGGACAGTGAAATTGAACCCAGGTCAGCCACATGCAATGCAAATGCCCTACACTATGTGCTTTCGATCCAGCCCCTTAGTTGGTGGAGCAATTTGTCTGGTCAATTCTGATAAAACAATCAAGGGGGAAAAAATACTCTGCAAAGTCCGCCCCACCCCCCACCCCTGCCATGTAGGAAGATAATGTCACTGTCACTGTTCTCCAGTTGTTTATCAATTTGCTTGAACAGGCACCAGTAACATCTCCATTGTGAGACTTGTTATTACTGTTTTTGGCATATCGAATACGCCACGGGTAGCTTGCCAGGCTCTGCAGTGCGGGCAGGATAGTCTTGGTAGCTTGCCTGGCTCTCCAAGAGGGATGGAGGAACCGAACCAAAAATACTGGGAATAATCTCTGTTGGTGGGGATGTAGTAAAAAAGGAATCTTCATCCACTGTTAACAGGAATGTTGCCTGGTCCAACCCCTATGGAAAACAGTAAGGAGAGTACTCAGTAAACTCAGAATTGAGCCCCCATTTGACCAGCAATTCTACTTTTGGGTATATATCCGTATCCCCAGGACTTAAAAACATTCAGTCAAAAGAACATGTACACACCATTATTCACTGCAGCTCTCTCAGTACAATAGCAAGGATTTGGGATCAACCAAGATGTCCAGTGACAGCTAAGTGGATTGTGAAGATGCGGTATGTATCCACAGTGGAATACTACACAGATGCGGAATGAAATCATGCAATTCACAGCAACATAGGTGGAATTGAAAGACATCATGTTAAGTTAAATAAACCAGAAGAAGGATAAATAAGGGTTGATATATTTATATATGGCATTTAGAATAACTGGATAAAGGAATGCAATGTTTTAAAGGGGGAACACCCAGATCAATCTTGGCCCCAGAGCACAGGGAGGAGAAGGAAGAGTGGAAGGAAGGAGGAAAAGAGGCAGATGAGAAGCAACAAGGACCAAGTCAGAGGATTAAGGTACAAAGGTGCTGTTAAGGAATGATAGAGCGGTTAAATATCCTAACCACAGGGTCAACAACACTGAAATCAAGAGACCCAAACTTTAACAACCAAACTTAGAAAAGTGCCTGTCAAGAGGACAGGCTGGGCAGGGCAAGGGGGGGTGGGAAGAGGGGGTATGGGAGGGAACCTGGGAACATTGGTGGATGGAAGTTGACTCTGGTGTTGGGATCAATGCTGCAATATTGTATGACTAAAACTCAGCTATAAATAACTGTAAATCATGGCTCTTTAGTAAAAAACAAATTTTAAAGAGGAAAAACTTGTTTTCAAAAGTGACACTGAAAATTATTATAATTTCTCCAATTTTACTGAGGTGTGGCTGACAAGCAAAAATTATATATATTCAGTGTGTACATAAACTGATATTCTGATACACATGCACATGGTGATAATGTGTATGTACAATTACCTCAATGAAGCTAATGAAACAGAAATTCTAGCTGAAGGCTTCAATGATTGAAAAGAAAAGCACATTTGGGAAATTCTTAATTACTAATTCAATTTCCTTGACTGTGATTGGCCTGTTGAGATTTTTCTATTTCTGCCTGCTCGACTTTGGGAGATTGCATGATCATAATGATAAGGATATAGCTAAATTCAAGATATTCTAATACTGTATATAGTGATAAATTAACATTTAACTCTAGTATGAAGCTTAAAGGATAAAAGAGTTAAAAATAACTAGCTATAATTTTTTAGAATTATAAATAGAAATTATAAAATATATGATTATAGGGGCCTGATTGATAGTACAGTGGGTAGGGAGTTTGCCTTGCATGCGGCCACCCCAAGTTCAATCCCCGGCATCCCATATGGTCCCCTAAGCACTGTAAGGAGTAATTCTTGAGTGCAGAGCCAGGAATAACCACTGAGCATTGCTGGGTGTGACCCAAAAAAGCACTCTCGTCCCGCTGTCCATCGATTTGCTCAAGTGGGCACCAGTAACATCTTCATTGTAAGACTTCTTGTTACCATTTTTGGCATATTGAATATGCCATGGGTAGCTTGCCAGGCTCTGCTGTGCAGGCAGAATACTCTCGGTAGCTTGCCAGGCTCTCCGAGAGGTACAAAAGAATCGAACCCAGGTCGGCTGCATGCAAGGCAAACACCCTACCCGCTGTGCTATCACTCCAATTTGATTCCTCCGTCCCTCTTGGAGAGCCCGGCAAGCTACTGAGTTGTATCCCACCCGCATAGCAAAGCCTGGTAAGCTACCTGTGGTATATTCAATATGCCAAAAACAGTATCAAGTCTCACAATGGAGACATTACTGGTGCCCGCTCCAACAAATTGATGAACAATGGGACGACAGTGTTACAATTATAAATAAAATTATAAAAATATAATTTTAGCTATAGTATAAAAACATAATTATGATATCAAACACATAAACAGGAAGAGCAAAAGGATAGAGGGGTTGTATGCAAATGATGTTATCTTTTTATTAGTGTAAAAATTTTGATGGTAGCTTTAACTAAACTTTTAAAGAAAAATATACCATTCCTTCTCAAACTCTTCATATAAAATTGAAGATAAGGGAAGAATTTCAAATTCATTTTATGACACCAAAGCTGGGTAAGGATACATCAAGAAAATAAAACTAGGGACCAGAGCGACAGTACAGCGGGTAGGATGTTTGCCTTGCATGTGGCTGACCCAGGTTCAATCCCTGGCATCCCATATGGTCCTCCAATACCACCAGGAGTAATTCCTGAGTGCAGATCCAGGAGTAACCCCTGAGCATTGCTGGGTATGACCCCAGAAAGAAAAAAAAGAAAACTATATGCCAATACTCCTAATGACTATAAATGCAAACATTCTCAACAGAATACTAGCAAATATAATTTAAGTTTTTAAATTTATTTAAATACATCAAAGCATCATTCACCATGATCAAGTAGGATTTATCCAAAAGAAGCAAAGATCAGGGGCTAGAGTGATAGTACAGTGGGTAGGATGTTTGCTTTGCATGAGGTTGACTGGGGTTCAATCCCTGCCATCCCGTATGGTCCCCCAAACACTACCAGGAATAATTCCTGGGTGCAGAGCCAGGAATAATCCCTGAGTATCATGAGGTATGACCCCAAAACCAAAAATAAATTAATAATAATAATAATAGCAAGGATCAATGGATCAATGTCATATACCACACTAACAGAATGAAAGTTTTGACAATAAATCTTTAGATATAATTAGTTCTAAGAACTAAAGTGAAAAAAATCACAGTTTGATACAGTAAAATAATAGAAATCCATCTATAGAAAATATGAATGTCTTTTATATGCATGAAAGATGTTCAACTTAATTTAATATTGTAAGACCTAATGGGCTTCATTCCAGGGGCATAAGGATGGTACAACATAAGCATATCAAGCAATGTACTATACGACTGCAACAATCAGAAGGATAAAATCATTTGACCATATTAATGGTACAGAGAAAGCATTTGATAAGATTTAACATCTACTGATGATAAAAAAGGACCGGAGCAATAGCACAGCAGGTAGGGCATTTGCTTTTCACACTGCCAACCCAGGTTTGATTCCTCTGTCCCTCTCAGAGAGCCCAGCAAGCTAGCAAGAGTATCCCGACCGCACAGCAGAGCCTGGCACGCTACCCGTGGTGTAGTCGATATGCCAAAAACAGTAGCAAGTCTCACACTGGAGACATTATTGGTGCCCACTCAAGCAAATCAATGAATAACGGGATGACAGTGCTACAGTGCACTGCTACTGATGATAAAAACTCAATTGATATGAAAATGAAAAACAGAAGAAACATACCTCAATGTAACAAATTTTAGATATGGCAAACCCACACCAATATCAAAGCCAATGTCAAAAACCTAAAAGTTGTTCCTCCAAAATGAGAATCAAGACAAGATGTCCACAGGTAACAATTATTCAACATAGAGTAGAAATGAAAACGAGGGGGAAAAGGGTGATTAAAAGAAATAAAATGACCAAAATTGGGAGCAAAGATGTAATATCACCACTATTCACAACTAACATGATAAAATACATAAGAATTTCTGAAGATCCTTCTAAAATTCTTCTTTTGCCCACTTCCTTCATGAACCTTCTATAAACCTAACCCCAAGTCTAAGAGAAAAATGGAGAACAATTCCACTACCTTTTTTTTTCTTTTGGGACTATACCTGGCACTGCTCATGGGTTACTCCTGACTCTTCACTCAGGAATTACTCCTGACAGTGCTCAGGGGACTATAAGGGATGCCAGGGGTCGAACCCAGGTCAATAGAGAGCAAGGCAAACACCCTCCCCATTGTATTATCGCTCCAGCCCTCCACTACCTTCTCAGGTTGCTAACACCTATATAAATTTATTTCCCTTATAAACAGGAACTAATCCTATATTAAGATCCTCACTAGCTGGGGAGTTTCTTTCTGTTCTACTTTCCAATAAACTTTTCTATTTTCTTAAGAAAATAAATAATTAAAATATTCTACTTGGCGGTGGGAAGGTGTAATGGTGGTGGGATTGGTGCTGGAATACTGAATGTAATAAGTCATTGTGTATAACTTTATAAAAATAAAATTAAATTAAAAAGAATTGATTCAAATCAAAAAATAAAAGATTCTACTAAAAAAACTATTATAAACACTTAATGAGTACAATAAAGTAGAAACTACAAAATCAACATACAAAAATTTATTCACAAGCACAAAACCTAGAAGAGAGAGTAATAAAATTCTTGGGGGGTAGGGAAGAGCAATAATACAGTGAGTAGGGCACTTGCCTTGCATGCAGCCAACCCAGGTTGGATTTCTGGTACCTCATATAGTCCCCAAGCACCACCAGGAGTGATCCCTGAACGCACAGCCAGGAGTAAGACCTGAGCACTGCCGGTGTTGCCCCAAAACAAAAACAGATAAGTGTTCTTGGGGCTGGAGAGATAGTACAGTGAGTACTTGCACACACACAACCCAGGTTGCTCTCCCAGTGCAACCCAGGTTCACTCTATGTGATCCCCAAAATCCTGTCAGGAGTGATCCCTGAGCCCAGAGCCAGGAATAAGCACTGAGAACCACAGATGCATGCCCCAAGACATAGGAAAGAAAAGAAAATTCCATTTACAACCACATTACAAAGAATAAACTTCCCAGGAATAAACTTAATAAGAAGGAAGTTAAAAGAAATAAAAGACACAGAAATGGATAGTCAATAGAGACTGAAGAATTAACATTACTGAAATGATCTCTTTTACATAGAGCAAGATTATATTCAATGCCACCCTGTTAAAAACCTCAAAAGGTATTTTTTTAAATTCCACTGTAACAAAAATCTTTACTTCCATTTTGACGTTTTTTCTTCTTTTTTATGCTGATTACATTTGGTAGAGTTTGATACCTTTTATTGATTTATTTTTTGCTCTTTCAGTAATTTTATTGTGTGTGTGTTTATTGACGTGTGTGTCTCATGGTGATGTGAGAACAGTTACAAAAGCTTTCAAGTCTCAGTCATACTATGATCAAACACCCATCCCTTCACCAGTGCACATGTTCCACCACCAAGAACCCCAGAATACACCCCTCTCACCCTCCACCCTGCCTATGTGGCAGATGATTTTCACTTTACTCTCTCTTTACTTTGATTACATTCCATTTTCAACAGAAAACCCACTATTATTATTTGGAATTTTCCCCCAACAATCAGACCTGCCGAAAAGGCATCATTAGATGATTTGTTTTCTATTGCTGATAATGCACATGATGTTGCACAGCCGCAAAAGCGGCTGTGTGCCATTTTGGAATTCTGATATTTTAGTAATTAAGTCCAGAGGTATTTCTGCCAGCAGCCGCTGCTTTCCGAGATTGGTTTGTGTGCCTCTGGAATCATGGCTGTTAGGAGTGGAGGAGCTGTTCGTGGGCGGTCGCTCAGGGTCCCATTTGGGCGGGGAGCAGGGCCGGTTCTGCCCCCCCCCATCGTGAGATTTCCCGAGTGCCCCATCACTGCAAGCTCCAACCTCTCTGTCCAATTGGCTCTAGCAGTGGCAGTCTCCATGCTGCCGCAAAGGGGAAAAGGCCCCAAACCGAGCTGATAACACCGGGGTGCCCCAGACAGAAAAGGAGCAGTCTCCCCGCCTTCTCCAGATGGAATCCCAGTGACACTGAGCTTCTACTAACATGGTACCGGTATGTAGGGACCGGGACTATTTCTTCAAATCTTTTCTGATATACAAAAATCACTCGGGAACGGCTCCTCCACCCTTGAGCACCCATGATCCCAGAGGCACACAAACCAATCTCAGAATGCAGCGGATGCTGGCAGATACACTCCTGGACTGTGAACTAAGCTACGGCCCCGTGCAGCCCCGAGAGGGGAAGGGTTTTTGTCCCTCAAAAGGTATTTTTCATGGAATATTAAAAATAAACAAATACTAATATTTGTATGAAACTATAAAACATTCCAAGTAGCCAAAGCATGGGCATGTCATCTGGTTCAATCGCTAAGGAAAGCAATATGGAGATTTCTAAAAATAAAAAAGGAAGATAACTCCCCTAGTACTAGCAGTACCACTTCTCAATCTACCCCCCAAAACACAAAAACACACCTATGTTCACAGCAGCAATTAGCACAACAGCCAAGAAACAACGCAAGTGTCCAATTACTGATGAATGGATCAAGAGGTCTTGGTATATACACAATGGAACACTATGCAGCTCTAAGAAAGGACAAAATCATGCAATTTGCCATGACCTGGAAGGAACTAGAGGATATCATGCTGAGTGAAGTCAGTCAAAGAAAAGGCACAGATACAGAATGATCTCTCTCGTTGGTGGAACTTGAAGATACACAGCAAGGTACCAATAAAGAGCCAACAGGAGAATTGACCCATTAAACTGAGTTTATGAGGCATGGGGGAGGGTTGAAAAGGTGGAGTGTTGGACCCCTGGGGGGGGTGATAGGTATGGTGTCAAAATTATGTACACACAAAATCATCGCTAACTGTATTGTAGGTCTTAATACCCCAAGCAATAAAGTTTGGGGGTTTTTTTGAGGGGGGGTGTTTTATTTAATGCACTGTAGCACTGTCACCCCCTTGTTCATCAATTTGCTCAAGCGGGCACCAGTAACATCTCTGAGAGAGACGGAAGAATCGAACCTGGGTTAGCCGCATGCAAGGCAAATAGCCCTACCCACTGTGGTTTTTTTGGATTTTTTTTTTGCTTTTTGGATCACACCCAACGTGCACAGGGGTTACTCCTGGCTCTGCACTCAGGAATTGCCCCTGGCAGTGCTCAGGGGACCATATGGGATGCTGGGAATTGAACCCGGGTCAGCCGTGTGCAAGGCAAACGCCCTACCCGCTGTGCTATTGCTCCAGCCCCCCTACCCACTGTGTTTAATAGCCAAGACAATCCTTGGGTGTCGGGGACCATGGGGTTGGGCAGGGCAGGGTGGGGGAGAGACACAAAAATGAAGGATCACATTTCCTGACATCAAAATACTAAACAATTACAGTAATCAAAACAATACGGTATTGGAATTAAAAGGCAAAAAAATTAGTGGAAAACTAAAATTTAAAAAATGATATCCAGTTTCATAGCTTATAAGTCACATATTGGCTATTCAAATGTTAAGGTATATTTAATTATTCAGTCTCACTAGGTATATTTCAAGAGCTAATTAGTCACATGCATTGAGTCTATTCCAAACTAGACAACAGAACACATACATCATTAAAGAATTCCTGTCAGAGCTGCCAAGAGAATAGTAGGCTGAGATACATGGGCTGAGATATTCTCAAATGCAATTTCCACATTGCAGGGACCTTCTCTGTCCCTGGTACCATTGTATATTCCTAGAACTTAGAATGCCCAGTATAACATGCACCTTAAAGTTTGTTGCAACCAAATGCTCTGAAATGGGTGCATTACTGAGTAAACTATGCTCCAATTATTGTGTGAGATGTCCAGACCTTTTGTTGTTGTTGCTGTTTGATTTTTGAGCCACACTTGGCAGTGCTCAGGGAATCACACCTGGCTCTGTGCCCGGGGACCATATGTGATACTGGGGATTTAACCAAGTTCCCACCCTCTGTGATGCCAGGGCTAGAACCCTGGTCAACCCAAGCACATTAACTATCTTTCTGGCCCCTGCAGAGCCATTTTAAATAAGTTTCATCACATATCTTTAATTACTTGAGAACCTGGTTTGCAACAGAGGGCCTGAGAGTATATGCCTCTCTTTACCTTGTTTTCTAGAAACAAGAGTCCGACCCTTACTTTTAGCTTCACTAAACACAATCCCACATAGAATCAAAGATTCATCTCCATCCTCTCTTGCAATTCAGGGTGGTTTCATGACTGATTTCCAAAAAGATGTTGTGTGGCCTCTGAGAAGGTGCTCTAAAGTGATGGCTCATCCTTCCCCGTGCCCTTGACCACCTCTGGGAGCCAGGTGAAATGCTAGAGCAGTGTCTTCCTATGCCCGTGAGCCACGAGTGGCCAATTAAATTTAAACTTTCTTTTTATTTGCATTTGTATCCAGTCCTTGGATCTTTCGGGGCTTATTTCCTCGGCTCTATAGCCACCACTCTATTGGGCAGAATGATGGGGAATATCCCCAGCCTGGCAGAAGGTTCCACGGGACAGCACTGGCATCTCTCCACCTCTCCCCTGAAGCACGCACGGAGTGGACTTGAGAGAATCGCGTGGGCCCCAACAACCACTGCTGAGGGCTTCCTACTGCAGTACTGCTGCCATTCTGTCTCTTTAAGTGGCCTTGTTTTCTGTCATCTGCAGTCAAGCCTCTACTTAAAAGAGTACAAACAACAAATAGGGAAACAATACAAAACTGTATGTTCAGAGTATTTGCCTCACTCTCCCAGTGAGACTCTGCAATGAGATCATTTAATATGCACCGTCAAGAAATGTATCTTTTAAGTAGGTGAGAGAATCAACAATGCTAGAGAATCCGATGCCAGATCAAAAAATAGTGATAGAATTAGACTATTGTCTTGGTGAATTGAAGTGTTTTCTTTTTTTTCTTTTTTTTTGTGGGGGCGGGGGAGTCACACCCAGCGATGCTCAGGGGTTACTCCTGGCTCTGCACTCAGAAATTATTCCTGGCGGTGCTTGGGGGACCATATGGGATGCCGGGGATTAGAACTTGGGTTGGCTACACGCAAGGCAAATGCCCTACTCGCTGTACTACCAATTTAAAACACACTTGAGGTGTGTTTTAAACTCTGTGACAACGTCTTCTATCTCTGGAAAAAATAAGGGAGGATGTTTTCTTTCTGTTTGCCATTTCTTTTCCAGAGAGACCATAACAAAGTGCGTAATTAGCTCTCAGTGGACCGACCAAGTCTCAACTCTAGGTAGGTGAGCTAACTCTGAGAATTGTGACAATTCAGTGCCAGGACACATGCACTAATGTGCAGTTGTCAGTGACTCAGAGGTCCCTGCGGGTTCTTCTCTCTGAAGCTCTCGGGAAGGAAGTCCAAAGTGCATTGTGAACAAGGGTTCTTCCACACTCTGTTTCCCTGAACTCTAGCCTGCTAGGAAGCAGCTAAAGTATCAGGGGAAAGATGGTGGCTTTACTCAGTTTAGCAAAACGCTTTAAAGTATATGTTATTGTAAACAGTGATGCAATGAACATACGAGTGCAGATGTCATTCCTGCTACACATTTTTGCATCTCCAGGATATATTCCCAGAAGTGGTATTGTAGTCAAATGGGAGCTCAATTTCTAATTTTTTGAGAAACATCCATACTGTTTTCCAAAAGGGCTAAACCAGTCAGCATTCCCACCAGCAGTGAAGGAGAGTCCCTTTCTCCCCACATCCTTGTCAACACCAGTTGCTTTTGTTCTTTTGGATGTGGGCCAGTCTCTGTGGTGTGAGATGATATCTCATTGTTGTTTTGATCTGCATCTCCTTGATGTCTTGTATATCCTTGATATCAACCCCTTATCAGATGGGTATTGGGTGAATATCCTTGTCCATTCTGTAGATTGTCTTTGTATTCTGGTCACTGTATCTTTTGAGGTGCAGAACCTTCTTAGTTTAAGATAGTCCCATTTGTTTATCTGTTTACACTGGCTTGGTAAGTGAGGTATCATCTTTGAAGATACCTTTAGCTTTAATCTGGAAAAACCCCGGATGCCCAAGAACAGATGACTGGTTAAAGAAACTTTGGTACATCTACACAATGGAATACTATGCAGTTGTTAGAAAGGATGAAGTCATGAAATTTGCATATAAGTGGATCAACATGGAAAGTATCATGCTGAGTAAAATGAGTCAGAAAGAAAGAGACAGACATAGAAAGATTGCCCTCATATGTGGAATATAAAGTAGCTGAGAGGTACAAGCTTACAATGATGCAATTTCTAGCAGATATTTCTCTGGACTTAGTTACTAAAGTTCTAAAATACAGAAATACAAACCCATGCGGCTGCTAGTGTGGCCTCTCGACCTCATATCTCTCCATTCTCAGCAATGGAAAACAAATTATCAAATGCTCTCTTTTCAGCAGGTCGACTTTAGGGGGGAGAAACTCCAAATTAATAATACTGAGTTTTTTGTTGAAATATTGAATGTAATCAAAGTAAAGTGAAAGTAAAGTGAAATTTACCAGTTACACATGCGGGGTGGGGGGCTGGGGGGCGGGGGGCAGGGGGGAGGTATACTGTGATTCTTGGTGGTGGAAGGTGTGCACTGGTGAAGGGATGGGTGTTCGAGCATTGTAAAACTGAGACTTAAACCTGAAAGCTTTGTAACTTTCCACATGGTGATTCAATAAAAGAATAAATTTTTAAAAAAAGAAGTCTCAAAAGACAATAATAGTTGGAAATGATCATGCTGTACAAGAACTGCATGTTAAAAGTAGGTAAAGGGATAGACCTGATAATTCTTAGTATCTGTATTGTGAAACACAATGCCCAAAAGGAGAGTGGGGGCAGAGAGAGAGAGAGAGGGGGGAGAGAGAAGTGCCTGCCATAGAGGTAGGTTAGGGATGGGGGGGGGGGGTGGTGATGGGTAGGAAACTGGGAACTCTCTGGTGCTGGGAAATGTACACTGGTGGCAGGATGGGTGTTAGGACACTGTATGGCTGAAACCTCATCATTAAAATCTGTAAGGGTCTATCTTACAGTGATTCAATTAAAAAGTCTCAAAATAAGGTGAGGACATAACTTCAAATGCAACTCAATGCACCTTTTCAGGTGCAATTAAAACCTATCTGAACTAAAAGAAGAACACTGTGTGGACAAATATACAATCATGATGAACAGAATTAATGACCAGCAGTAATGATAATGATCCCAGTTTTATTGAATCTATCATAGAACTCTAAACCACGTTCTTTTCTAAATGTTTTATATGCATGTAAATGATCTTATTTAATATCCAGCATAATAAAGTTCACAGTGTTTTAAAATTAAATTTACAATATGAGTATTATTGTCACAATAGTGTTAAAATTTGTAGCATTGATGTATGAAGTTAATATATCCCACCACCAAATAGCCTGCCACCTCCACAACTGTCCTTATGTCACCTATTGTCCAATCTTCAAGCTTCCCTCTTTCCCCCACTGGTTAATAAGTCTGGTAACCCAAGACTGGGCAGTTGTCACTGTTTGATACTGTCCATCTCTTGATTTGTCTCAGTATCCTATGGTTAAGTGATATCACCCAGTTATTTGCTCCCTCCAACTTCCTTCACTTACCGTGATACCCTCTAGCTCCATTCACATTACAGCAAATTACATGATTCCATATTTTCTCACAGGGGCATAACATCCCATTGTGTATCTATACCACACCTCTCTTATTCATTCGGCTGTGGCTGAACATTTGGGTGTTTCCTACATCCTGATTATTGTATTAAATGCTACATTCATCATATTGTTAATCTTATTGTATTTATGCAAAAATGGGTGCTTAGAGAAAATAAGTAGGTATTGGGTTATAACCTATAAACAACTGGATCAGCCTAAAGAATTTTGGGTCTGGGCTCTTTGATGTTAACTCAGAGATGTGTTCCTCACCCCAAGGCATTCAGAAAGATCAATAAGAAGTAGTATAGAAAGAAGTGGACGCAAACCTAAAGGCTTCTCTTCTTAGCAAGCATTTGTGAAGCACCAGCTATATGCATGATATTTAGAGCCATGAAGAACAGACCATAGATGCCCTGCCCTTGAGAATCTAGTCTACTTACAAGAAACAGATGACACAAATATAATCAAAGAGATAAATGTAATCATGTACGTATATAAAAAAAATAACCATGAATAGGAGACACAAATTCAGCCTGAGGAGGAGAGAAATCAAACAGATCATAAGGCAAATCACAAAAGGATTTGGTCACAGAGATAAGCCTGGAAAAGCCATCCCAGGCAGAAGCATGAGAGTTTTCTTTCAGTGATTAATTGTGGTCATCAGTGACCATGATTCTGAAGACCACCTGAGAACTGAAGGGCATGTTCCCAGCACTTTTAAAACTACCATCCGTACCTACATGGTCAGTCCTTACCTCCCAAGAGAGAAACCACCCAACACCTACAGAACATCTATGATGTTGCAGCCCCCTGGCAAGGAAGCTGCCTTCATTCTTCCCCCTGATCCTCAAGGAGAATGGGAGATGGAGTGCAAAAGCAGTCAGCATGCAGAATGAATTCTTAAGTAAACTGAGGCCAAATTTTCTCCTCTAAATTGTTCACAATGATATATGGCAGTGAGTTGAGGTGCAGAAACAATGAGCAATGACATAAACCATTTCCTTTCCTACATAATTTAAATACGGGTAATTGTTATTGGAGAGTTTGAACAAAGAGAAGAGGGAAGGGAGGAAAGGACAGAGGGAGGAAGGGAGGGAGGGATAAAGAGAGGGAGGAAAGGAGAGAGGATGGGAGGAAAGAGGAAGGAAGGAAGGGAAGAAGGAAGGAAGGAAGAGGGAAGGAAGGAAGGAAGGAAGGAAGGAAGGAAGGAAGGAAGGAAGGAAGGAAGGAAGGAAGGAAGGAAGGAAGGAAGGAAGGAAGGAAGGAAGGAAGGAAGGAGGGAGGGAGGGAGGAAGGGAGGGAGGGAGGGAGGGAGGGAGGGAGGGAGGGAGGGAGGGAGGGAGGGAGGGAGGGAGGGAGGGAGGGAGGAATGGAGGGGAAGGGAGGGAGGAATGGAGGGAGGAATAAAGGGTGAAGGGAGGGAGGAATATTGGTAAAGGAAAAAGAAATCTAACATTACAACATTTATCAAAGTATTCTTGCATTCCCACTTAGCTTGAGCCCTAATATAACCCAAACCCATGATATTGGCTGTCATAGAAACAGTATGACCTCAGTTCTGGAAACAGTGTGTTAGGATACCAGGAGGTTTGGGTCACTAAGGAGAATCAAGTGGCAGTAACATCAAATTCATACATTTGTTTCTGTCACTCTTGAATGTTCCACTAAAATGAAAACCTTGTTATAAGAACCGAGGATGATCTTTTTTTTTTTAATCACTTTCTCATTTTCACTCCATCATGTGTCTTTTTTGCCCCACAATTTCCTCATGGCAATTTTCACCTCTTTATTTCTGAGTGTGTAGATGATGGGGTTCAGCATGGGGGTGATGACCGTGTAGAACACAGCCACCAGCTTGTCCTCAGTGAAGGTGGAGGAGGGCCGCATGTAGAGGAAGATGGCAGGTCCAAAGAACAAGAGGACCACGGTGACGTGAGAGGCGCAGGTGGAGAGGGCTTTGCGCCTTCCCTCGGCCGAGTGGTTCCGCAAGTTGACCAAGATGACAACGTAGGAGGTCAGCAAGATGAGGAAGGAGCACAGAGCAATCAGTCCACTATTGGCCATCACGCTGATGCCCTCCACGGAGGTATCCGCGCAGGCCAGCTTGAATAATGGCAGGAGGTCACAGAAGTAGTGATCAACCACATTAGGCCCACAGAAAGGCAGCTGGACGGTGATGAGGATCTGAATTATGGAGTGAAGGAAGCCCCCCATCCAGGAACCAGCCACCATGACGTGACACAGCTGACTGCTCATGATGTTCATATAATGAAGAGGCTTGCAGATGGCCACGTAGCGGTCATAGGCCATCACGACAAGCAGAAGAATCTCAGTGACGCCAAAGAAGTGGAAGAAGAATATTTGAGCTAGACAGCCATTCATGGAGATGGTTTTGATCTTGGCAAGTAAATCTGTGATGAATTTCGGGACAATTGTAGAGGAGTAACTGATCTCCACCAGGGACAGGTAGCTGAGGAAGAAGTACATGGGGGACCGCAGACTCTTACTAAGGGAAACCGTCAGAACAATGAGGCCGTTGCCCACCACGGTGGCCAGGTACACGGGAAGAAACAGCACAAAGCACATCTTCTGCACCTCCGGGTCCTGGAAAAGGCCGGTTAAAATTAACTCGGTCACATTATTTTTACTGGCCATGGTTCTCGTTTGAAGACGCTGAATCTCAAAGGAGAGCCCTGTAACAAAATAATCAGAAAAGCACGTCTTTATGTTGATTTTACACCTGCCTGTTGATAGAACTTTCTCACACATAATCCCTGCTTGGTTCATTTAATATTGACTTACTTGTTGACTTTTTTTTTTGTAATCACACATTGGGTGTTCGATAGCTTACTTTATAACCAAAACTCTATGATCCTCATGTTAAAAGTGAAAAAAAATGAGATTCAGCAATAAGCTAAGCCTCCTAATAAAAAGCAGATCCAGAACAAGAACCAGATCATTTGATTATCATTGGTCTATGTTAAGAATGACCACACTGAAAAAATAATCACCTTTCTCAGCTATATTAATCACCAACAATTCTCCCATTCTCGGTGTTTTGTCATCAAGCCTTTGTGTTAAAAATCTCAAGTGAATTTCTGCTTCTGAAATCCATGTTTCTCCATCTATTCCACAGAAATATCAACCTCATTGAATGATATTTATTCTTTTTTAAGGAGTGTCTTGAGTATTCACTTTATATAAGCTACGTAGGTTCTGAATTATTTCCAGGTCCTATTTCACTCAATACAGCAACTTTATGAATTTTCAAACACATTTGGGGGAAATTTTGGCACACAAGAGGAAAGCAGACATCTGGAAATTGTGCAGAGTGTAACTCACTGCTGAACAATAGCTCAAATGTAATACGTGGAGATTCCCTAAGGGGGGTGAGGGTGGGGGGAGTTTGCTTCTGTCTTCCAGTTTTTCTACCACTGGCGAACTTTTCTTTTTGGATAGCTAGAGATGAAGATTAATTTTTATTCAATCCTTGGAGTAAATGTTTTATAAACATCTATCCTCTGCGTTGGTGATTCCAGGCTTCTGCAATAAAAACAAAAGACAGCTCTAAACCTCGGCCAGCTTGCAACTTGATGAAAATTCAACAGCACATATTTTGTAAAACGAAGCAAATAAAAATCCTAGAGATTTTTTTCTCAGCTTTTAGATTTATTTTGAAGTCTCCATTCCTATTTTTCCCTTCTTCCATTGTGCTTTCATAGATAATCACTGTCACTGTCATCCCGTTGCTCATCGATTTGCTCAAGCAGGCACCAGTAATGTCTCCATTGTGAGACTTGTTGTTACTGTTTTTGGCATATTGAATATGCCACGGGGAGCTTGCCAGGCTCTGCCGTGTGGGCAGGCTACTCTCGGTAGCTTGCCAGGCTCTCTGAGAGGGGTGGAGGAATCAAACCCTGGTCGGCCAGCATGCAAGGCAAACGCCCTACCTACTGTGCTATCACTCCACTGTGCTTTCATACTAAGATCAATTCAATGACTCTCCTTGCCCTCAACAGTTCAAATAGTGAGCATCTGAAGACATAAACAGGTAAAGGGGGGAAAAGTTTAAGTGACTTCTCGGCAAGGTAGCTAGCTAGATCAAGGGGATTGTGTGGCCAAAACTACGGCATCCCAGAAGAACAAGAGCGAGGGGGCAGGGAGGGCAGCCCAAGTGCAGGGTAAGGAAAACAAGCCAGGAAGTACTGCAGGGACCGAGAGGAGCTGTTTGCCCGACACTCCCCATTTTCACGGCCATCCCCACCACCCCGCAAGCAGGCATGGTTCTCCTCTCGGTGGCTACTTTCTCCTGGACTTGGTAAGGACTCTGCAGTCATCTGCTCACTGAATTCTTCTTGTATGCTTCAGAACAGCCAACGGATGGATGAGAAAACTGTACCTCAGAGAGTTTCAGTAACTCGCCCCCAAGAAATACAGCTTGGGCAGTGCTGAGCCTGAAACCCGAACATCTTTCAGGAAAAGGAAGGGAGAAAGGAGGATCTCCCCTCTCCTCATTAAAAAAAAGAAAATGGGGTTACAAAAGGAGGGGGCCGGGGAGAAGAAAGGTGCCTGCCATCGAGACAGGCTGGGGGCAGGGGAACTGGGGTGGGGGGGTAGAAACTGGGGACACTGGAGCTGGGAAATGTTACACTAGGGGAAGGATGGCTGTTGGAACACTGTATGACTGGAACCTAATCATGAACAGCTTTTAAATGGGCTATCCTACAATTAAAATGGGCTATTTGTCCATTAAAAAAAAACTTTAATAAAATACAAAAGAAAAAGGGGGTAGCCACTGTAGCCTCGAAGCATTGGTGGGGATGACCCAAAAGCCAAAATAATGACTTTATTAATAAAGTTAATTTCCTACCACTGACACATAGATCACTATATAATGTGTTATGCTCCATTTGGAGTGGGGCAGGGGCGGACACTAGGCAAGACCCAGCTGTGCTCAGGGATGTGACTTTTTTCACTTTTATTCATTTATTGGGAGGAAAAGGGGTGGGGGAGCCATATCCAGCAATACTCAGGATTTACTCCTGGTTCTATGCTCAGGGGGTCACTCCTCATGGTGCTGGGGATCAAAGTAGAGTCCAAGCATGCGAGACTTACCCACCAGACTGTCTCTCAGGCTCCTGCTTCATCTTCATTCACTTTTATTGCCACCGTGGTTTTATGAAACTTGTTGTCTTCTGGACCAGAACCTAAGTTCATTGTTCTTGAAATGGGAGGGGTTTTTTCTTGGTTTGGGGGTGATACCCAGCAATGCTCAGGGTTACTCCTGGTTCTGCACTCAGGAATTATTTCTGGTGCATGGGGGAACCATGTGGGATGCTGGGGATCAAAACTGGGTCCCCAGGATTGAACTCAGCCATGTAAGGCAAACATGCTACCAGCTGAACTATCCCCCTCATGCCCAAAATTTGATTGTTTAGTGCTATCTCTGAAAAGTTCCCTTTTAGTCTATATTGACTTCCTATAACCTAGGTGAGACTCTCCCAAACCTGTGAGATTCTGAACAACACATATCCTTTCTAGTGCAACAACATGAACATTTCACTGCACATTTTAATGGCCATTTTACATGCTACAACTTACAATTGATGTTTTCCATGCCCCAATTCAGAGATTATTTTCTATGAGCTGAGAGCTCATAGGGCCAAGAGCATGCTGAAACGATTATGTTCCATAAAAAACATTTGTCGTTATTTCATTTGGACACGATTTGTCAAATTCTCACTTAGAGGGCTTAATCTCTTACACACACACACACACACACACACACACACACACACACACACACATCACCACCATCATCATATCAAGGTCTACACGTGGAGAAGAATTCCCATTGAAGACTCCTCCGAGACAGGTAGTTTTAAAAACAAACCAAAAACTCATTCAGGAACATCAGATAACTTCTCGGGATCATTGTGAAAAGAGGGAGATGAAGGATGGCAGAAACTGACCAGCCTTCTAGTGGGTATCAGAAAACAGCTTCAGGTTCAGGGGCTTCGGAAGAACTAAGGAAAACGAAACAGGACGCTCTGGTGGCGCTGCCCCGCCCTCTCCTGGGAGACGGTCTGGAGCCCGCCAGAGAAGGCAGCAGCCGCCAGCCACCTACACTTATGCGTCCTCGTGAACAATATTTTCTTCTCCTGGAATAAGTACCATGCTTGCTGCAATACTGATACAAAATACAATTTCCAAAGTACTTAATAAGGGGAGTCAGAGAGATTATATGTGGGGACGGTGCTTGCCTTACATGTGGCCAGTCCAGGTTCAGCCCCCCCACACCCCCCAACATGAGGTCCCCCCAACCCTGCTAGGAGTGATCCCCGTGCAGAGGCCAAGAGTAAGCCCTGAGCACCACCAGGTGTGAACCACACACACACACACACACACACACACACACACACACGCACACGCACACGCGCACACGCACACACACACACAAAGAAAGTCCTTCATAGGAAATTGTTTCATGCATTGCAGCTATTGCTATTATTTCAGATTTCCAGGTACTTATTCACTGTATCTATTCTCTGTGGCCTTTTCTTTCTCCCTAGAGATCAATGATAAGAAACTTCGCTTCTTCTTGCCCACATCAAGCCCCCACCCCAGCACTGGGGACCCCACTGCAGCCCCTGGCTTACACATGAAAGCCGTGGTAGACAAACGAAGCCTGAATTCTACACTTGATCTTAGCCAAAAGGCCGAGAAGCGATAACAAACGAAGCCTGAATTCTAAAGAGGTAGAACTTCACCCTCTCCCCTGGAAGCCCACGGCTGTGAGCACAAAGTCACATTACAGAGCATCCTGGCTACAACCCCATAGGACCCCAGGTAGTCCCAGAAGGCACTGGGTATTGGATTAAAATGCCAAAAAAAATTTTAGGACACATTCTGTCCAGCTCTCTCCCTCCCTCCCTCCCTCCCTCCCTCCCTCCCTCCCTCTCTCTGTCTCTCTCTCTCTCCCTCCCTCTCTCTCTCTCTCTCTCTCTCTCTCTCTCTCTCTGTGCTGTGTGTGTCACTCTCTCTGTCTCTGTCTCTCTGTCTCTTTCTCTCTCTGTCGCTCTCTCTGTCTCTGTTTCTCTTTGTTTCTCTCTCTATCTCTGTCTGTCTCTTTGTCTCTTTGTCTTTCTCTCTCTGTCACTCTCTCTGTCTCTCTCCCTCAGAGCCCGAATTGGGGTCACTTGGGGAGCACATGAACTCGCCATGGATCACAGAACAATCCAAGAAATCCTCCTGGTGGAGGTGCTCCCTACCTTGGCGGGTCCTGGGGACGGGCTGCACATCGAGGTGCTTCTGCGGAGACTCAGGAGCAGTTCCTCCCCCGTTGCTCTTCACTCAAAATAACGGTCGAGAGTCACAGGCTGGAGAGCTGCGTCGTCTCTGCGAACAAAGCCTGGGCACTGAGCAACTTCGTCTGCATCCACAGTGCTCGGGTAAAGGCAGCGGGAGTCAAAGAAACGCAGGTGCTGGAGGGCAAGGGATCCGGGTCCACCCCGTCACTCTGGCTTCCGCAGAGCAAGATCTCCTGTGCCCTGGGATCTGGCAGGGAGGGCTCACCCACGGCAGGACTCGGGAAACCGGCCCCCCACACCCCACACTCCACTATCCAGAAGCTCAAAGACGTCCAGGAAAAGGCCTAAGCGGGGAGGGTGGAGCCCGTGTCTGCACTGAGAAACGCCTCCCACACTGGAACGCCGGCGTCGCTATTCCAAACGGAGACGCCTCAACTATTTAATAGGGACTGAGCCGCGGGCTGTGATCAAGGGACCAGACTCTCCGTGGGGATTCTCGTCTCTGATGTGAAGCTCAGTGAGGAAAAGCTTCGAAATGTGTCTTAATTGCTTCGGAGAACTTTGAGACATTCCAAACACTTGGTAATTGTGTTCTAGGAGGGGGTTGCTAAATACAAGCCTTCGGCGAGTTTTTTGCCCCAATTTTTCGAGTTACTGTGGGCCTGTGAGACTGAAGGAGGGAAAGAGAAGATCTGGGTCGGGAGGGACAGTACAGGGGGCAGGGTGCTTGCCTTGCACGTGGCTAGTCTGGGTGGGATCCCATAAGGTCCCCTGAGCACCACCAGGAGTAATCCTGGGTGCAGAACCTAAAGTAACTGCTGGGCATCGCTGAGTGTGGCCCCAAATGAGCGGCAGACAAAGAGACAGACAGAGAGAGAGAGACAGAGGGAGAGAGAAAGAGAGAGAATATGGTTTGGAGAGAGATCCACTGTGGGAACACATGCTTTGCATACAAAAGGCCTGAGTTTGATTCCCAACATACCCCCATCCTGCCACCAGCACCAAGGCAGGAGTAGCTCCTGAATGCTGCCAGATGTGACCCACCTTGCCGCCCCCCCACCAGAAAAGAAAAAGAAAAGAAAAAGGAGAGTTCTAGAACAAAGCAAGTGGGGTTTTTTTTAAATGTCTTTTTTTTATTATTATTGAATCACCGTGAGATAGTTACAAGCTTTCATGTTTGGGTTACAATCCCACAATGATCAAACACCCATCCCTCCACCAGTGCACATTCCCCACCACCAATATCCCAGGTATACCCCCCTCTCCCACCCTTCCCTGTCTCCATGGCAGACAAAATTCCCCATACTCTCTCTCTACTTTTGGGCATTATGGCTTGCAACACAGACACTGAGAGGTCATCATGTTTGGTCCATTATCTACTTTCGGCATCCATCTCCCATCCCAACCAGTTCCTCCAGCCATCATTTTCTTAGTGATCCCTTCTCTATTCCATCTGCCTTCTCCCCTCCACTCATGAAGCAGTTTTCTAGCTATGGAGCAATCCCCCTGGCCCTTGTATCTACCATCCTTGGGTGTCAGCCTCATGTGATGTTATTCTATACTCCACAAATGAGTGCAGTCCTTCTGTGTCTGTCCCTCTCTTTCTGACTCATTTCACTTAGCATGATACCCTCCGTATCTAAGTGGGTTTTAGAGGAGTCCGCTCTCTCAGAAAGCAGCTGAAGACCGGAAGGGGCGGGGTTGCCCTTGATTGCTCTTTCCTATGGCCTCTGGCTCCATCCTTCCTGCGCATCAAGATCATCCGGCCTCAGATGCCTTAGACACCCCAGACGGGCTGACTATGACAGCGCTGAACATGGTCATCCGTGGGCACCTACCGTCACACTCTCATTCAGGGGGGCATCGCCCCAGACGACCCACCCGGCCACAGTCCTGGTACTCGCTGTCACCCTCACAGCCCGTTTTCTCTGTGCCCAGCAAGATCACCTGCTTTTGGCCTTGGGGGACCCGTGCAAGCCCCTCCCCGCCGCGGCGTCTGGATGATGCTGGCAGACCACCAGCCCTGGGGAAGAGTTAGCCAGGTGTGAGGCTTCGAAGAGGCGGGAATGTTTTAGATTTGAATGTGTCTGTCTCATTTAGAACTTCAGCTGTCAGTCACCCCGCCGCGGTGGCGGTGGTGGCAAAATCAGCAGCTCCCAGAGGACCAGCGCACGCTAAAAGCCACCCAGCCCCCACAACTGAGTGCCGGGAGGAAGGAAATCATTGTCAGGGAGAACATACATCTACCTACACCCAAAACCCAAAATTTCAGGGATAACTCTTGGCAGTCTTGGGGGCGGGCGGAGGGCCCTACGGGGTGCCAGGGCTGGAATGTGGTTCTGCCATGTGCAAACAGCCTACCTGGGAACTATCACTCTGGCTCCCACGGGTTGGAGCTTATGGCACTGCATCACTTCTCGCCGAGAACCTGCCCTTCTCGGGATTTTTCAGTTGCATGAGATAAGAAATCCGATTAGCGGTGCCTGAGAGACAGTCCAGAAGCGCTGGGTGTTCGCTTGGCATGCAGTCAACCCGGTTTGAGTCCCCGGTACCCCGTTCATTCCCTGAGCACCATCAGGAGTGATCCCTGAGTGCAGAGCCTGAAGTAACCCCTGAGCATTTCCAGGTGTGGCCCAAAACAAAGCAAAACAAACAAACAAGGAAATCCCATGATGTTTTGTTTTGGTTTTTTGCTTTTTGGGTCATGCCAGTGATAGACAGGGGTTACTCCTGCCCCTGCACTCAGGAATGACTCCTGTCAGTGCTGGGGGGACCATATGGGATGCCGGGGATTGAACCTGGGCTGGTCACGTGCAAGGCAAACACCCTACCTGCTGTACTATCACTCCAGCCCCAAGAAATCCCATGATGTTTTTTTTTTTTAATTTATGGGCTAAGGGGCCAGAAAGAGTACAGCGCCTTGCATGTGCCAATTCCAGCTGGACCCCCACCACCATGTGGTCCCCCAGGCACCACCAGTGGCCCGGTAATCCCTGGCACTTCAGGACTCCAGCAAGTACTGAGTTTTGAGCCCTCCCACATGAACTTAGTGAACCAAAAACTGCAGGCAGGATGCCCAGACTTCTTAAGCCTTCTTGGAAAGCCCTACAAAATATTTTTTTTAATTTTATATATATTCCAGTAGAACAAGTCTCACAATGGAGACGTTACTGGTGCCCGCTCAAGCAAATCGATGAACAATGGGACGACAGTGCTATATATATTCCCTGCATCACTGTATCACTGTCATCCCATTGTTCATTGATTTACTTGAGCGGGCACCAGTAACGTCTCTATTCCTCCCAGCCCTGAGATTTTAGCAGCCTCTCCTTACTTGTCTTTCCCAACAATTGGAGGCTCTTTCAGGAACAGGGGAATGAGATCTATCGTTACTGTTTTGGCATATCAAATACACCACAGGGAGCTTGCCAGGCTCTACCCGTGTGGGTGGGATACTCTCAGTAGCTTGCCAGGCTCTCCGAAAGGTACATGTCTGTGTGTGTGTGTGTGTGTGTGTGTGTGTATTACTCTCTATGATTTGTTGCCTACTGTCTGAACTCCATCAAATATGGTGTGGTAATTATGAAAAATGGGTAGGAAGTGTCTTATAATGTCATGGTCTGGAAAGCGTCCTGGAGTATGGTGGCGGTTGAGTAGTGGAGGTCGGCTGCCTGGGCTGGGTCCCTTGGGGCAGTGGGGGGCTCTCACCTTCCCCCCTCTGGGGTGCCCCAAGTGAAAACAGCCTGGTGTGAAGTCCCTTATATATATTAAAATGTCAATATTTAAATATATACAAAGATCAATCTTTTTAATATATATTTTGGAATGTTCACAACATAAACACAATTGTACCATGTGATCTAAACTACCATCAACATCAAAATCAAATTAAATTGAATTTGAACAGATCTGCAGGTAGCTTGGCTCAGAGGCATGACCCCTTGAGCACATGTGTGATCTCTGGAGCAACCCCCAGGAGCACATGTCTGGGTGAGCACTGCAGCCCAGAGCACAGGCCTGGCTGCTGCTGAGCAACCCGGGGGGAGCACCACAGCCAGGTGTGTGTCCAACTCCTGCTTATCACAAACACAGCAAGGAAGGGCAGGAGCAAGGGGAAGGGCAGAGAATAAAACACACCTGGGCTAGGATTACGTTTGTTCCATCAGGACACATCCTACCTGCTACAACATCATCATTTTCACTTTACAGTTAGAACTCCCAGTCTGGAGGCGTCTGCCTGGTTGTTGAGGCTCTGATTGTCGCATTTGTGACCCTCCAACCTTCACATTCCCCCAAAACCTTGTGACAAAAATGAGATCAGGGACCATTTGGAAAAGCAGAGCGCAGAAGTAAAGTTTGTGCTGTGGCACAAACAATAGTCTGAAAGAGCGGGTATGTTCATCTCTGGACAATGATTTATAAATAATGAAGAAGACCTGATGATCAGTAGCTTCCAGATGTTTGTTTCTACAGCATTTATCATGTTTAGGAAGTTTTCCTCTTTATAAAAACAAGACGGGGGGCGGAGCGATAGCACAGCGGGTAGGGCATTTGCCTTGACCGTGGCCAACCTGGGTTCAATCCTGGGCATCCCACATGGTCCTCCAAGTACCACCAGGGGTAATTCCTGAGTTCAGAGCCAGGAGTAACCCCTGAGCATCACTGGGTATGACCCCCTCCCCCCCAAAAAAAAACACACAAACAAAAAGCTTGTTCTTAAAGTTTAGGGAAATGTCCTCTATAGAAATCAAAGAAAATGGCCCTGAAAAAGAAAGAAAGAGAAACACAACATGTCCAACTAATCGTCAACTTACATTGCACGTCTGGGAAGACTCATCTGCGCAGTTAGGGAAGGAAAGGAACCTCATTGGATGCGTCCTGTGAGGTCACGTGACTGATCATTTTCTTCCACCTGCGCCTATTTCTAAGTATTTCTGGCTGCTGAAAATACAAGAGTCATCAGATTCAGACAAGAGTCTGAACTGTGTTTCTCTCTCTCCTTAATTGAAAAATAGATGCCAAATTGGGGCGGGGGGGGGAGTAGCAGGGGCCGTGTTGGATGGCTCTTGTCCCCATGGGGAAAGATGGTGCTTTGGGGACAAGTCATTAATAGGGCTCACTAGAACGGTCTGCTGCCAGGGCTAGCAGGAGCTTCAAAGAAGGTTCGCTTTCAAGACTAAACACGTGGCCTCTGGTCCCACTGTGTGCCAGATGCAATCGGGGCCAAGGAGACAATGGACAGGAGGAGAGAATGGAGTGCTGAGCTTAGTTGCCATGTTAGTGCACTGGAAATAAAGGAGAGGAGGAAAGACCTCAGGGTTCGATGTTGGAAGGAATGACATCGTGTCAAGACTGCAGCGGGGTGGGGGGAGATGGTCTGGTTCTGTTTGCGGCACTTTGCAGGCTTTGTAGCTTTGGTCATTCGCCCACTGCATTCAGAGCCCGGCTTTCTGCTCTGTTAAATGAGGGTGATCATCTGGAACTTGAGGATTGTTTGGCTGCCGAGTGACATAACCCGGGTTAAAGTGCTCCTCTAACCCAAGGCTAGACTGTGAGACTCAGTGTAGTGCCGCCATAAATATCAGGACTTTAAAATGTCATCTTGGACTATAACCCCGTGAGTCCAATTTTATTTGGGTAGCACTGTAGCAGCACTGTCATCCCGTTGCTCATCGATTTGCTCGAGTGGGCACCAGTAACATCTTCACTGTGAGACTCGTTGTTACTGTGTTTGGCATATCGAATACACCACAGGTAGCTTGCCAGTTTCTGCCGTGCGGGCGGGATACTCTCGATAGCTTGCTGGGCTCTTCAAGAGGGATGGAGAAATTGAGCCTGGGTCGGCCGCATGCAAGGCAAACACCCTACCCGCGTGCTATCTTTTTATTTGGGTATGGCACTAAATTTAAAATAAAATCAGGGGCTGGAGTGATAGGACAGTGGGTAGGGCATTTACCTTGCACGCAGCCGACCCAGATTCGGTTCCCAGCATCCCATATTGTCCCCTGAGCAACACCAGGGAGTAATTCCTGAGTGAGCCAGGAGTAACCCTGTGCGTTGCTGGGTATGACCCAAAAAACAAAAAAAAATTAAAATAAAAAAAAATCAAATCAAAGCAAATCAAATTAGTACCAACAAAAGTAGTTGTCAGTAATCGTTTTAATCAAACAAGCATCTGATGAAAACGTGTCCTTCTCCTCCCTGTTCTCCTCCTCCTCCTCCTCCTCCTTCTCCTCCTCCTCCTCCTCCTCCTCCTCCCCACTACACCCCCCTCTGCAGCCTACACTGCTGTCCCTTGTTTCCGGTCTTCCTTTGAGTCCTGCCCGAGGTCACTGGCTGCCATCCCAGACCTGCTCTGAGCCAGGGCTGGCTCAACGGTCCAAACCTAGCAATCGAAACTGTGTTTTGGAATTTATTAGTTGGTTTTGTTGTTTGGGATTTTGTGGGGTTTTTTTTGGGGGGGAGGGGGGCACATGTTGTGCGTGGTGGTGCTCAGGGGCTATTCCCGGCTCTGTGCTCTGGAGAAACGCTGGCAGAGCACAGTGAACGATATGCAGTACCAGCAGTTGAACCAGGGTCAGTCACATGCAAGCACAATCTCTCCAGCCTGAAATCCCTTTTTCCAAGGCAACTCTGGACTGGTGTTTGCAATTAGGTCTTTGCTCTTCTTCCTTCTTTCTTCTTCCTGCCTACAGCATCAAATAGCAAGCGCCACTGCTAAAGCAACAGTATTCCAATTTAAAAATCATTGAAGGAAAGCTGGAGAGATGGTATAAGGGGTAAGATACTTGCCTTGCATGCGACTGACCTGGGTTCGATCCTGAGCACTTAGCATAGTCCCTGAGAGGACAGAACCAGGCATGAGCCCTGAGCATAGCTAGATATGGCCAAAAAAGAAAAAAAAGTAAATTCAATAATCAACCAACCAAAATAAAATAATATTTTTTTAAAAAATGGCTAGAGAGAAAGAAGTGAAAACGGAAGTTAGTTGGTAGAGATCAGCATCTATATAACCAATGTCCCTCAAATAAACAATAAAAATCACGGGGCTGGAATGACGGTACAGCAGATAGGGCATTTTCCCCAGCACCCCATATGGTCTCCTGAGTTCACCAGGAGTGACCCCTGAGCACAGAGTGAGGAGTAATCTTTGAGTGCTGACAGGTGTGACCCAAAAACAAACAAACAAACAAACAAAGAATTAAAATATAATGAAAGCAAAACCATTGAATATAATAATTATGTAAAAGTATCACTTGTATCACTTGTATCACTTGTCTTCCTGTTGATTTTCGATTTTCCTGAGCGGGCGCCAGTAACATCTCCATTTGTCCCGATAGCATGCTAGTGTAGCCCAATGATATCTACTCGCTCCAGGAATAGGAAGGGCCTCAAACCATTCATTCAGGGTTTTGACGAAGAAGTCTGACCATCTCGTTGGTGGGTGGCCACGCGGTCTTTTGATGTCCCGTGGAATCCAGTCGGTAACAGCTGTAGTCCAGTGGTCATCTCTGAATCGCATTACATGTCCGGCCCTTCTGATTTTTGATGTCTTGGCAAACGAGACAGCATCCCTGATTCTTGATCATTGACAGAGGTTGAAGCTCCGGATCCCTTCTCTCACTTGAGTGAGATGTGATACTCCAAGCACAGCTCTTTCGATTTCTCTTTGGGATACCCGAATTGCGTTCTCGACCTGTTTGCATAGGACCCAGGTCTCTGAAGTGTAAGTTAGCACAGGAAGAATGGTGGAGTCGAAAAGATGTGCCCGGACCGCTATTGCGGCTGTTCGACCTCATATCTCTTCATTCTCAGCAATGGAAAACAAATTATCAAATGCTTCCTTTTCAGCAGGTCCGACTTTAGGGGGGAGAAACTCCAAACAATAATAGTGAGTTTTTTGTTGAATTATTGAATGTAATCAAAGTAAAGTGAAAGTAAAGTGAAATTTATCAGTTACACAGGTGGGATGGGGGGCTGGGGAGGTGGGGGTGTTGGGTAGAGGTATACTATGATTCTTGGTGGTGGAATATGTGCACTGGTGAAGGGATGGGTGTTCGAACATTGTATAACTGAGACTTAAGCCTGAAAGCTTTGTACCTTTCCACATGGTGATTCAATAAAAGAATAAATTTTTTAAAATAAATAAATAAAAGATGTGCCCGAAGTCGGAGGTCTTTCGTCCTCTAATTTTAAAAAAATTCCATTAATTATTTCTAAGTGGCCAGGGGGATAGTGCAGAAGTTAAGGCTCGTCAAGGACACTGGACTCCAGCTGTATCCATGGCACTGTATGACCCTGGAGACCCCAAGTACTACCAGGGAGTCCCTGGGGCCCCAGCAGCACTTGGACCCTCACATTGAGCCATTGGTCAGGTCAGCTGAGAATCAGGAAGAGTTGCCCCAGGACCCTGAGCACCACCCAGAAGGCACAATAACAGACACTTTTTAATATGTCTAAAGGGCCGGAGCAACAGTGCAGCAAAGAGGGCATTTGCCTTGCACGCGGCCAACCCGGGTTTGATCCCTGACATCCCAGATGGTCTCCCAAGCACCTCCAGGAGTAATTCCTGGGGGCAGAGCTAGGAGTAACCCCTGAGCACCACCAGGTGTCACCCAAAAAAAAGCCCAAAAAAATCCCAAAAATAAAAATAAAATGTCTTACCCTCCATTAAAAGAGACAGACTGGGGACCAGGGAGAACCGAGCTCAATCAACCCTGAGACATATTCTAGTAAAACTATTAGATAGTACAGATAAATTCTCCTGCAGTCTTGGAGAAAATGATAAAATAAGTTCCAAAAGCAAGAACTTTTCGGGCAAAGCCAGAGGGACAGTACAGAGGCTAAGACAGATGGGCCAGGAGCCAGGCAGTGCTTGGACAGAACTCCTTTTCTTCTGGCTTTGCCACCAGCACAGCCTGCAGGGGGGAAGGAAAGTGCTCAGAGGAGCACTTCACAAGTCCACAGTGAGGAAAAACAGTTGCCACAATTTTTTTCTTTTACTAAACTATTTTTGATAGATCCTTTGGCCGTTTGGTTAAAAAAAGCAATATAAAAAAATTATTCTGGGGGTATGGTGCTGCCAACAGGTCAATCTGTACCTGCGGGGCAAGTGCATCAGCAGCCTGATGGTGACTTCAGGCTTCCTGACACCCCAAAATTGCCGCTGTGCCTCTGGCCAGACCCCAACAACTTGGGACCAAGTTTACCAAGAAATTAAACGGCCAAAAGTTAGGTATGTGGAAGCCATGCCCACAAACCACCTCCGGCTCAGCTATATAAGCTCATTTATTGGCCTTATTTCAGAGACCCATAGATAAATCTCGACAGAGATCAAAAGCCACAGTTAATCTCAGACCTGCACATGCCTGAACAGACTGGGGTAAATCAGAGAGGGGCAGGTTGGCCTGTGCCTGCCCAAGTAGAGCCCCCAGCAGCCGCTTGCTTCCACAAATCCAAAATTGCCCCAATATCCCTAAACTGACTCCACTATCTCAGGACCGACCTCACCAAGATATAATCTGCTGAAAATTCGGGTGCACAGGTTTTGTGACTGAAATCTCCAGGCTTTCATGGAGTTGTATAAGTGGGGGGGTGGGCTACCTCCCCCCACTTCCCAATACACATGGAAGCACTGGCAGTCACCCCCACAAACCAACTCTAGCGCCACCCTGTAAACTGTATGACTGGCCTTGCTTCAGAGACCCATAAATAAATCTCGAAAGAGATCAAAAGCCAGAGACACAGTAGCAAGTCCCAGAAGACACCACAGAGCTGGAGATCTCTCCGGGCCCCATATCAAACCAATTTCACCGGGGCACCCCAGATGGAGCAGGTGTAGTCTCCCTGCCTACTCCAGATGGAATCAGGGTAACCAAGAATTTCCACTAACAAGGTCCAGATACTCGGGTTCCAGGATTAAATTTTCATGCCACAAAGTGGAAGAGGCGCCGGGCTGTCCCTCCCCAGTTCCCTGCCCGCTGGTCGGTCAGCCTGGCTGTCATCCCCATGATGTGCCTCTGGGAGCCATCTTAGTGCACCAACAGCCCTGGTCCAGAGATGCCCAATTGAATCCCAAAATGGATTAGTGTCCTACAGAAGTGCCTCTGGAACCCAACCATTTACAATCTAGGATTCCAGAAGCTCACAGCCGCGGCACCCATGATATTCAAAATGAGCAAGGGACAATAAATGATCGAGCATCTGCCCCTGGCAGGCAGGCTTGAATGGTGGTGGAAATTTTGAGCAAAACATAATGCCCAAAAGTAGAGAAGAGTATTGGAGAAATTGTCTGCCATGGAGGCAGGGTGAGGACTGGGATTGGTGGTGGGGGGGGATATACTGGGGACACTGGTGGTGGAAATGGAAATGGAAAGTGTGCACTGGTGGAGTGATGGGTGTTCGATCATTGTATGGCTGAATCTCAAACATAAAAGCTTTGTAACTGTATCTCACCGTGATTCAAGTAAAAAAAAATGTAATGTGAAGTTCATGCCCAATTCAATCAGCTTACTCAATGGCTGAATAAAAAAAATAAATAAAATAAAAAATAAATCATGTGCCTGCAAAAGAAGTGGGCTTGGGGGAAGGGGGCTGGGGAAATGGGGACAGTGGTGGAGGGAAGGTCATGTAGGTGGTGGGATTGGTGTCGGAGCGCTGACACCCCTAACAGCTGTTTTACAAACAATTTAGTAAACCACCATGTTTAAATAAAGTATTCAAAAAAGAGAGAGAGATTTGCCTTGCATGTGGCTGTAGCCATGAACTTGGTGTGAATCCCTGAGTACCGCTGACGCTTTACTCCCCTAAAGCAAAGCAACTGTAGCACATTTTCAAGAAAAAAATTAAGTATAAGCAATACTTAAGCCAGATGTTCCTTTTGTGGGTGATGGGGGGGTGTTGAGGCCACACCCAGCAATACTCAGGGGTTACTCCTGGCTCTGCACTCAGGAATTACTCCTGGAGGTGCTCAGGGAATCATATGGGATGCTGGGCATTGAAACCAGGTCAACTGCCTGCAAGGCAAGAACCCTCCCCGCTGTGCTATTGCTCTGGCCCAAGTCAGATGTTCTGAGATCAATAACACATCATAGTTTGGCGCCATGCTGCACACATTGCCATATCTGAAGATCTGCTTCAAAAAGAGCTGATTCCCGGCAAAAGCTAAATAATTGGGACACTTCAACACAAGGACTATTAGATGGGGGAGGGAAGAAGTAGGGGAGTGTTATGGTTCATATATTTCCCAGACTTTGTTGTTTAAGATTTTTTGTTTGCTTTTTCACTTTTAGGATTTTTATGTCATCTTGATTTGGCTATGTCCCTCTTTGGGTATGAAAGTAGTCCTTGTTCTGATATGAACTTTAATATTCATATAATTCTACCTTTCATTGATTAGTGTCTGTTGTTTTATCATAATCAACACATAATTTAAAAACTACATGTAATTTCCTCTAAATCGATGTCTATGTCTTTATATTTAAAATTTTTCAAAGGCAGAATACACTTTGGTCTCTGAATTTATAGGCAATGGATTTTTATTTGTGTGCTCAAATCATTTAGATTGAGTATAATGATGTATTGCTTTAATTCAAACATCTTGTTTCATATTTATTATAGCTTCTTTTTACTCCTATGTTTTTCATTTTATACCTAATTCTGGATTAGTTGTACATTTTTATTCAATTTCTCCTTATTTTGGTTATAACTGATTCTTAAAATATTTTTTAGTTGATGCCCATATGTAATATATGTCCTTAATTAACTACAGTCTCTACATTTTCTAATTTTATGTAGACACCGTGATTTATGTGGCTGTTTTTACAAAGGGTTTTCAGGCGTACAATGTTCCCGGCTCCACCCTCACCACCACCACCCCTCCCCACCCCTCCACTGCTCACCCCAGCGTCCCTCACACAAACCCGAACTCACTCCTTACAGCTACAGTTTTTGTTTGTTTTTGGCTTTTGGGTCACACCTGGCGATGCTCAGGGGTTACTCCTGGCTCTGCACTCAGGAACGAACCCTGGCGGTGCTCAGGGGACCGTATGGGATGCCGGGAATGGAACCCAGGTTAGCTGCGTGCAAGGCAAATACCTTTTCCACTGTGCTATGGCTCCAGCACCCAGTAACAGGTTTTTTTGGGTTTTTGGGTTTTTTTGTTGGGTTTTTTTTTTTTTTTGCTTTTTGGGTCACACCTGGCGATGCACAGGGGTTACTCCTGGCTTTGTACTCAGGAATTACTCCTGGCGGTGCTCAGGGGACCATATGGGATGCTGGGAATCAAACTCGGGTCCGCTGCATGCAAGGCAAACGCCATACTCGCTGTGCTATTTCTCCAGCCCCCCCTTATTTTTTCTTTTTGGGTCACACTCAGCCATGCACAGGGTTACTCCTGGCTCTGCACTCAGGAATTACTCCTGGAGGTGCTCAGGGGACCATATGGGATGCTGAGAATTGAACCCCGGTTGGCCGCGTCCAAGGCAAACACCCTACCCGCTGTGCTATTGCTCCAGCCCCAAAGTTTTTAAGTTTTGCTACAGTCTATGTCCAATTTCTCCCTCAGGCTTTTTGTTTCTCACAAATTTTACTTTTATGTACGCTGTGAGCCCACAATATCTTTCTCCTAGTACGATTTCCACAGCTCTCTGACATGGACCTCAGGCAAGATAAAACAATTTCCACCTCTATTTTTTAAAAATATCTTTGCTAAATTAAAATTACGTGTTTTCTAGTGAGAGATCAATTATGTGTTTTCTAGTGAGAGGTCTGCTGTAATTCTTATATTCCATTTTTTTCACATAAGGTGGCTCACATGCCTTCACAAGTTTTTTTAACGTCATTTATTATCAGCAGATGGAATTTGATGCGTCAACATATAGTTTTATTTTTGTGATTGTCATCTGTTACTTTTCCTACTTAAGTTTTCCATAACTACTGGAGCAGAAGCTTGGCATTCCCCAACCCTTCTCTCTTCAAATATTACTTTTGCCCACCTCTTTTTTTTTGTTTGTTTGGCTTGGTTTGGTTTTTTGGGGTCACAGCTGACAGTGCTCAGGGGTCACCTCTGTCTCTAAATTCAGAAATTACTCCTGGTGGTGCTCAGGGGACCGTAAGGGATGCCAGGTACTGAACCTGGGTCGGCCACATGCAAGGCAAATGCCCTCCCTGCTGTACTCTCGCCCCTGCCCAGCCTCTCTCTCTCACCACTCTCTCTCTCTATCTATCTATCTATCTATCTATCTATCTATCTATATCTCTCTCTCTATCTCTCTCTATCTCTATCTCTTCTCTCTGTCTGTTATCCATCTTTCCATCTCTCTCTGTGTCTCTTTTCTCTCTTCTCTGTCTGTCTGTTCATCTGTCCCTCTCTCTCTCTCTTTCTCTTTCTCTCTCTCTCTCTCTCTCTCTCTCTCTCTCACACACACACACACACACACACATTCTGTGATTTTTCCCTTCTCCCCTTTTCTATAATTCAGCTTTGTCATTTGCAGTTATTGACCCACCTACAAGACCACTTTCCTGTCCAGGCGGCTGCTGGCTCCCTAACCCAAATGTCATGTCACCCTGCTTGTCAACACAGCCAAGTTTGGCCTGTCATCTTTCCTCTCAGATTCTCGGCAGTCCTCATGCTTGTCTTATGATCGTAGCATCCTACTCTGCTCAGGTTTTCAGCAGGGTTTGGGGTAGCGTGGAGAAGGAAAAGCTATGTTGGAAATATTGGCGTCTGCGTTGGGAAAGCAGACTCGCCCCGGAGCTCCCCCTACACTTCCCCTTGGCCCTCACTGCGTGGCTATGTGACATGATAACGCGCTGAGCAATTCTCTTCCCTGCCGCTGGTGTAGAGAATGTTGTAAAGGAACTGAGTGGGTTTTGTTCAGTCCCATGACATCGTTTTCTATATCCCAGGGTTTGGCCTCGTTTTTCTATCCCTTATGAATAGTGACCCATCCGATTTTTTTTGCTTTTTGGGTCACACCTAGCGATGCACAGGGGTTACTCCTTGGCTCTGCACTCAGGAATTCCCCCTGGCGGTGCTCAGGGGATCATATGGGATGCTGGGAATCGAACCCGGGTCGGCCGGCCGCGTGCAAGGCAAACGCCCTACCCGCTCTGCTATCGCTCCAGCCCCCCAACCGACTTTTATCATTATTATTATTATTATTATTATTATTGAAATGTCTATTTCTCCCTTCAGTTCTCTTTGCTTTTTGTTTTTAGTACCTTGGAGCTCTGTTGCTAAGTTTATATTTGCTGTATGATCATTAAATCTTCCTGATGAGTTGCCCTTTTGTCATCATAAAATATTCTGTTTCTAGTGATACTTTAATGTTGTCTGACATGAATACAGGCATTCCACACAGCAGGTCCCAGTCTGATCCCCGGCACCATACGGTCCCCCAAGTACTGGGAAGGAAGACCAAAAGCACTGACCTGGGGGCAACCGAGCACCACTGGGTGTGGCTCAAACCCACCAAAAAGTATTTGTGTGTGTGTACATATACTATATGTGTATACACATGTATACGTATATATACTATGTGTGTATATAGTATATGTACACACACACACATATATACATATATTTGAGTGTCTACGTTTCTTTTTTTTTTTTTGTATTTTTTGTTTTAAGAGTGTCTACGTTTATCTTGGAATTTGTTGACCATTTGGGGCATGTCAGGGGGCAGTTTGCTTTTCATTGTTTTCTGCTTGTTCGCTCCTGCTTGCTCGCTTGCTTGCCTGCTTGTCTGCTGGCCAAGTGCCTTCCTAGGCCAATTCCACGGAGTTTGCCTGCCCAAAATGCACTCACCGCCACCCCCCCCCCCCCATGGACTAGATACTGGCCGCTTCCCACTCGGTAGGAAAAGTTCTCTGCTGCTAAGTGATCATCAGGGGAGGTGAAAGAGCCAATTAGTTGTCTCTCCTGAGCCTTGGCTGATCAGTCAGGTCTCTGCTTTCACTGGGGACCCAGCCCCAGGCTTGCTGGCACCAGGACAACCTGTGGAGACTAATTATACTCTAAGGAGCCAGGTTAAAGTGTGAGGGAAAGTTTGCAAAGAAGCAAATTAGTGTCAGCCCTGAGAGACCCTTCGGAGCTGACTGAGAATTCTTTCTACCTCCAGAGAGGTTGGGAAAGTAATTAAAGGCCTGATTGGAGGCTGGGAAGACCCGGCCCCACAAAGTGTCCGGGCTGTGAGCCCAAGCCAGGGTCACCTCCCAGTGGACCCATTAGGTCGGTGAAACAAGCCATTTCAAAGCGCCTGGGTCACTGTGTGGGTGCAGGAAGGCCTTTTCCTTCTGTCAACTCCTTCCCCCGACAAGAAGTATGGGGAGGGAGGAGAAAGCCACCATTTAGAGACTCTCTACCTAGGGCCAGGCACCGTGATACCCACCTTAGCCATGGGTCCAATCAGCATGTCACCACAGAGTGCCAGTCCCCACCAACAGTCACTGTGTCTTTCTTCCTCCTGGATACTCAGCTGAGTGATGTTTCCCTACTCTGAGGCTGGAAGTCATGTGCCACTTCCCGAGCTGGCCAACAGAAGCCTCCCAAACACTGTCCTCTGCCTCGTCTCCCAGCTGCTCTGATGACCTTGATCTGGAACCCTCACCCAGCCAGACTCTTGCAAGGTGCCAGCTACACTAAACTGTGGCACGGGTGTCAGCCAGTGAGATATGCCTATCGTAGTAGCATCAGTCCCCTCACCCACTCACACCATCTGTTTTCCCATCTGAAAGAGACCTCATGGTTGGGCCAGGGAGATGGCAGAAAGGTTATGGCACCGACCTGCACACAGCCCGTCCTGGTTTGAGCCCCAGAACTGCATATGATCCCCCCAGGTACCTCCAGGAGTGAGCCCTGAGCACAACGAGATATGGCCCCCAATCAAAACAAAACAAAACTAATAATACATTCAGCCCCATATTTGATTTTCCCTCCTCATGGCTGAACGCCACACCTGTCCTCATAGCAGAGCTCCATTATCTCTCACAAAATATATCTCTCTTGGAAGACCCCATCCTCCGTCCTGAACTGAGAGACACTCGCTCCAAAGGACTCGCGCCTCTAAACACCCTGGGGAGGGCCAGAGAGATAGTACAGGATGCAAGGCGCCGGCCTTGCATGTGGCACTCCTGGTTCCATTTCCAGCTCGGTAGATGGTTCCCGGAAAACTGTCAAGGGTCACTCCTGAGCACAGAGCCAGGAATAGGCCCTGAGACCCAGCGAGTGTAACCCACCTCTCAACACACACCCCCCCAAAAAAAAGAGTCACGTGGGAAGAAAGGAATTAAAAGCCTGACTGGGCATTGCCTTTGCTCACATATAACTGGGTCTGCAAAATCCAGGACTATGGGCTGGATATTGTGGAACGGGTCAGCTGCTGATGGAGGTCTGGACTCCGGCCATGTATGAGGAGACTCTGCACTTGAGCTCCATGGTCCCTGGTTCTGGGTTAGAGGGAGAGGGGTAGGAGAGTTGATGGATTTTGGTTTTGTTTTTGTTGTTTTTGTTTGGGGAGGCTATGCTCAGCCATACTTGGCAGGTTACTCCTAGCTCAGCACACAGGAATCACTCCGGGAGGTGCACGGGATCATGTGGGATGCCAGGGACAAGGCCTGGGTCAGCCACATGCCAAGCAAGCACCCTACCCACTGTACCATCACGCCAGCCCCACGGTCCTGGTTCTCTTTGCTCATCCTCAGATGCGTAACTGCAATTCCGAGATCACAGTGTTCCAAGACAGCTGCCTCGGGATGTGGGGAGGGGACAGCCTCAGGGGCCTGGTAACTGCACTAGATCAAGATGCCTACACCAGCCAGCCCCAGTACTGGACCGACATCCCCACACGAATCCACTCCCTTTCCTACACCAGCACCCCATCACCACCACCCCCGTTCCCCCCACCCCGTGAGCTCCCTCCTGGGAACCTTCATATTCTTTTTTGCATGATCACTGGACCCCCAAACAATGCTCCTCCACCCCGAACCTCTGAAACCAGAAGCAGGTTGTGGGCGGGGGTTAGTGGGGAGCCTCAGTCCTGGCACTTTATGGTCACTGCACCTAGCCTGGGAAGAAGCACTTGTGAGTCGGCCGTGGGAAAGACCTCCATCCTTCAGCATCCCCTGAGATGTGTCCCCGCACAGACATCTGCTCGGAAGCAACTCTGTGCCTCCACCAATACAAAAGCAGGGCAGCCAGAGACAGGCACTATGGCAGGGGGGACCTAGGGCTGGAGTGAGGTACGCACGCATCCCTACCCCTGACATATGATAAAAGTGCAAATCAGGGGCTGGAGTGATAGCACAGCGGGTAGGGCGTTTGCCTTGCACGCGGCCAACCCGGGTTCGAATCCCAGCATCCCATATGGTCCCCTGAGCACCGCCAGGGGTAATTCCTGAGTGCAGAGCCAGGAGTAACCCCTGTGCATCGCCAGGTGTGACCCAAAAAGCAAAAAAAAAAAATAAAATAAAATAAAAAAAAAATAAAAGTGCAAATCGGGGTGGCTAAAACTTTTTTTTTTAATCAGCCAGTGATGCATCCTGAATTGTGCATTTGTTATCTCTCATAACGCTGTGTATGGAGTGTTTAGCAAAGAATGGTTTGGTTCCGCTCATTTTCAGGGTGCACCCTCCTGGCTCTGTGCTCTGGGGTTGCTGGGGTGGGGGGGCTTGGAGATTGAACCCCAGCCACCTGCATCCAAAGCATGCGCTCAGCCTGTTGAACGATCTCTCCAGCCCCACAGTAAGTAGTTTTAAAAACCTAGCCTAGGGGCTGGAGAGATAGTACAGGAGGTGAGGGGTTTCCCTTGCATGCAGTTACATCCTCCATGACCCTGGTTCAAATTCACTGCATACGGTCCCCTTAGCACCTCCAGGGGTTACTCCTGAGCGCAGAGCCACAGATGGGAGGAGCATTTATGGGAGACTCCCCCAAAAAAATACCTCAACAATAACAAAGCTGTTCTTAGGGCAGGGAGAGTGGCTCAGAGGTAGAGCCACAGCTTTGGATTGTGAGGCCTGATTGGACCCCACCCTCCGGCCCCCAGAGAGACGCTGTGATCTAGAGGTAGGATGCTTCCGACTCCTGTGAGCTTGGCCCTGGGCTGGGGCTTCGCCAAGTGGAGAATCTGCATCTCCGGGAAGTTCAGTTCCTCAAGATGTGGGTCTCTTCTGGGATTGCACGAGAGATAGAAAATGACTGGGGCCGCCTGAAGGAGCCCTCCAAAAAAAAAAAAAAAAGCACAGAAATATAGAGATAGCAGGAATTAACTGATAAATACACAGACTGTGCAATGCAGTTTGTGGTTTAGAAGCTTATTTTCACTTTTTGCCTTTTGTTCTAGACATGAAAACTCACTATGGAAGTCTTTAGTTATCAAAAACAGGTACTCATAATAAAAACAAAGTATTCTAATTCAAATGTTTGAGTTACCTGGAATCCCTCTCTCTCTCCAAATGCACTGCCTCCTCCATTATTACATCATTATAATGGTACGTTTGTTAAAAACTTATTAGTTCCCTTGGCAAGTCACAGTTTACATTAGATTTCACTCTTAAATGTTCCACAGTGGCATTTACTCTAGCAATGAATAAGAGTTTCTGTTCTTCATCTTTGTCAGCATCTGGTGTTATCAATATTTCAGATTTTTGTTATTCTTTTTTTTTTTTTGGCTTTTTGGGTCACACCTGGCGATGCACAGGGGTTACTCCTGGCTCTGCACTCAGGAATTACCCCTGGCCGTGCTCAGGGGACCATATGGGATGCTGGGATTTGAACCCGGGTCGGCCGCGTGCAAGGCAAACGCCCTACCCGCTGTGCTATCTCTCCAGCCCCCAGATTTTTGTTATTCTAATAGGTATCTTGTTCTACTTTGCATTTAGCTAAGGGACTATGATATAGAATGTCGTTTCGTGTGATTATTTTCCATCTATACCTTTTTAATGATGTACCTGTTAAGGTCTTTAGTCTATTTTTTAGTCAGACTGTTTCCTTAATACTAAATTTTAAGAGCTTTGTATTTTGAATTTGAAAATTATCAGTCTTTTGCAAATATTTCGTACCAGGTGGCAGCTTATCTTCCCATTATCCTGATATTAAGTAGCAGATTTTAATTTTAATTAAGTTTGTACATTTTCTCTTTTATGGATCATGCCTTAGATGTTTTATCTTAAAAAAAATCAATGTAATAGGGTCTTATTTAAAAAAATTTTTTTTGACTGGTGGAGGGATGAGTACTCAATCATTTTATGACTGAAACATAATCACAAAATTTCTAACTTTGTAACTGCACATCATGGTGATTCCTTTAAAAATAAAAAAATTAATTTTGTAGTGTTATAAAAGAAAAAAAAAAAAAGAAAGCTACTGGGAAGCTGCAGTCCCACCTAACCTCAGAAGCACCTGGAACTGTCCCCGTCCCCGCCTCCCTCTTCCCTTCCCCGGCGCAGCGCCGCGGCCGCCGGCTAAGGCTGGCGGCCTCCTCCCGGCGCGCTGGTGCCATCTGGTGGCATTATCCAGAACAGCCGCCCCCAGCCGCCTGCAGCCGACTGGGGCTGCATCTGCCTTCACCCGCCTGGATTGAACGATGGGGCTGATCCGAGCATCTTCCGCACTCAGCCCTGCAGGACCCCAGAACAGCTGGGACGTCTGCGAGAATGTGCTCCCTCGACCCTTACAATCATCATGGTGATGATGCCTATTTGGCTCACAACTGTACCCCAGTATAGATGGGAGGGCTGGGGAAAATGTGGGGCACAAATCAGGTTCTGGCCGTGCAGCTGAGCTGGGGGTGTCTGCTTCCGGGTGGAGGGATTGGGGGTCCCGGTAGGCCAAGCTGCACAGTTGTTCCCGCTGGGGCCCAGGCTGCCCCAGGGGCTTTGGAAGTATGCTTGCAGGCTAAGAGGGTGAACAGACTGGGGGGAGAGGAAGTGGGGCATCCCTTCCCATCTCAGTTCTAAACGTGAGAGGCCCTTTCTGCCCACATCCACTTGCCCAAAATATATATATATATGGTAGACGCAGACTGGAGCGATAGCACAGCGGGTAGGGCGTTTGCCTTGCACGTGGCCAACCTGGGTTCGATTCCCAGCATCCCACATGGTCCCCTGAGCACCACAAGGAGTAATTCCTGAGTGCAGAGCCAGGAGTAACTCCTGTGCATCACCAGGTGTGGCCCAAAAAGCAAAAAAAAAAAAAAAAAAAAAAAAAAGGCAGACACTTGGCCTGAACTTTGGGCAGGAAAGCAGGAGGGTATCATTTTATGTTCCCAGGCCTCGTTCTGTCTAATTCCCAAACCAGTGCTAACTGAGCAAGCGTCTGGCAGGTTCCCCACCATTTGCCAGGCCCTGATCTAGGCCTCCGCCAGCTCAGCGCCCCATGGCTACAGATAGACACACCAGTGTCTGGTCCTGGCCAGAGAGCCTGGGCCAGCCGCCCACCTGCTCTCTGCGGGGATCCTGGGCCACAGACATATGTCTGATTCCTTGTCCACTGTCCCCTAGACCCATGATGTGGGATGCTGCCTTATTTGGCTCACAATTGTACAGACACCCTCCAGCCCCGCCCCTCTACTAATTGTGATTAGTAAAAGTTAACCTGACCCTGAATGTCAGTGCTGACTAAATGTGCATCCTTCTTCCACCCTGGAACCCTGGGCCCACTGAGTGGCCCTGGGCAGGACGTACAGGAACGCTGCACATGGCTGTGGGTGGGCTTCATATTTGTCTCAGGCCAGAGGGCTGAGAGAGACGTCCACACAAAATCATCTGAGTCTGCATCCAGACAAAAGGGAGAGCAGCGCCGTCTCAGAGATGATCCCACACTGCCACACTCCCTTAGCAGCCCCGCGATTCCCCAAATCTGCCATCAAAAAGCCTCTGACCCCTTTGGCACCTGGCTGCATCTTCGTAGCTGTGACCCCAAGGCACTCCCTCCTCCAGCACATGAAATGTGGGGGCAGGGGGGAGGGCGCTGCAAGTTCCCATCTTCAAATCACCTTATTTCCCTGACAGCACCCCTGAGGCTCGATTTCATTCCCCCCCCTCCAAAATAAAAATCATAAAATCCTTACCCTAATAACCTCATCACATGATCAGAGACAGATCATCCTTAAAGTGAGAATCTGGGTCTAATGAGGTTATTGGGGTGGGTTGATGCACTGAGTGGGGACTTTTTTTTGGATGTAGGAGGGCCACCCAAGAAGTTTTCAGGGAACCTGGGGACCACTTCTAGCAATATGTGGCCAAGAAGCCAGATGTTTCCATGCAGGGGAGACGGGCTGGAGGTGGGGGCAGAGGCAAAACTTCAGGGGATCAAATCTGGGTCCCTGCACTTTCTCCCTGGGCCCTAGCTGGGGTTTCATGGGATGTCATAGATATTGGGGCAGACATGACACCATCCACCCACCTCGGGGAGGGCGGGTGGCAAAGCCCACCTCACCGCTCGTGGGTCTCAGAACTGGGTCAGAGAGCGACGAGGAAACAAATTCCTGTGTTTGAAGCACCCCCACCCCATCCCTGCTAACCCCATCCCTCCAGTCCCGAAGGCACCCCCAGTCTGCTGCACATGTCACAGGAAGCCGAATAAATCAAAGCAAGGTGGGTGCTGTCCCAAGGGGCAGGTGTCTGTGAAGATGAAATTAAGGCGGCCCGACCCAGCCGGCTACTGGGTAAAGGAAGGAGGGAAGGAAAGAAAAGAAACCATCGCAGAGACAGAGTGTTGACTTTTTTTTTTTTTGTATTTGGTATTTGTAAGTCTTTTTTAAAAATTTTTTTCAGGCCATTTTTTTCCTTAGAAAACAAACCAAAAAAAGCAACCAACAGCAATACTCTGTACAAGTATACCAAACATTAGAAATATGCATCATTCCAAAATAGTTACAAGAAAATTACAGTTTTAAAGTCCACATCAACACATCCTTGTCGTGTGTGCCCCTCAGCCACCCGGGAGTGAAGGTGAGGGACGGGGGACCACAGTGTGTGGACCACTTGGCAGGCGCCTACACATCCACCAACCTCGGGGTATGCAAATGCAAACTCCCAACTTTGGATTCTGGGGCCACCAAGGGGCCACTGGCCTTTTCATCCCAGATGAAACGCAAATGTCACCTCCTTCATCAATTCCCACCCACCCACCCGCAGGAGTCCCAGTCTCCAATGGCGCTGGGTCAGGTCAAAGTCCAGCTGAAGATCCCAGCGTGAGCCCAGGGACCGGCCCTAAATGTCATTTTCCCCTGGTGCCTGTCATCACAGGATTTCATTTGGGACACGAAGGGTCCTGGTTCTGGGGAGGAGCAGGCACCACGCCAAACTCCCCGAACCAACTGGCCACGAGTCTTCCGTTCTTTCACTGACAAAGCATGCCCCCCATCCCCCACCCCACTGCTCTTCCAGACAGAAGAGCCAAGCAGGGAGGCAGCACTGTACCCCCCGAGTCTGCTGGGCTGGCCCCGGGGAGGAGCTGGGGCAGAAGCTCTAACTCACCATCCTATGCCCCACCCTGCACCTAGCCCTTGCTGCGCAAACTCTGCCCTGCCCTTCCCAGTCAGTGTCCTCAGCACCCCACGGGTAGGGACCCAACTCTGCGCTCCCGGGTGCAGAGAAGCATGGGGCACCTGCGAGTGATCAGACCTCTGGCTCCGGTTCTGCTCCCTCCTGCTACGGTCCAGCCAACATCTCCCTGGCAGGGAGGTGGCTGGAGGAGGGGATAGCAACCATAAGGGAGCTGACGCTGAGGTACCTATCCATCGCCAGGGCCCCTGGACAAACTGGAGTGGGGTGGGAGGCAGCCAGGTCCGAGAATTCTGAACACGGGATCCACGTGCATGCAGTGCGGTGGGCCAGAGAGAAGGCAGAGATGCGAAGGATGGAGGGGAACGGCCAATCACGTGCAGGCAGAGCGCAGCTGCCCAATCACATCCACTCTGCCCTGGAGACGCCCAATCACATGCACGCCTCCCGGACCAATCACTGCCTCTCCCCTGGAGACGCTCAACCATAGCCACACCTCTACCCAGGGAGATCCAATCACATCCACGCCTCTACCCTTCTCCCCACCCAATCACGGGGAGGCCCAATCACAGCCACACCATCCCACAGACACCCAATCACATCCATGCCTGCACACCTGCCCCTCCCCTCATCCAATCACATTCTCTCTGCACCCTGGGGCCACCCAGTCACACCCACGCTGCCTCCCCCCAACCCATCACAGCCACGCTGCCCCCAGGGATGCTCAGTCACATCCCCTCTGCTCTCTGTGGCAAAGCCACGTCCCTGATCCAGAGTCACAGGCCCCTCAGATGGAACCCCGGCCTCACCACTGCCTCTATCTTTTGGTCTGGAGACGGAATGAATCGCTTACTCTCCAAGAGAGCAAAGGATTCGTGGAGGGGGGGCCGGGATGAGGGGGGGGACAAAAAAAGTGCAATTTCCACTAGGGAAGGTTCCGCCCAAAAGAGGACACCACCAACACCCCCGTGCCTGCTGTTCCTCCTCACAGTACCTCAGTGGAAGAGTGGGACCAAAGGCAGCACAAAGCCTGGGACTGAGCCCGGGGCTTTCTGTCCACCCTGGTTCACACCCTCCTCCCACCCTAAAATACTCGTGGGCATGTCCAGTCCGTTATCAAAGTGCGGGTGAGCCAAGGAGCAAGGAGGGGAGAGGGTGCCCACGGTCCACAGGAGAAGCCCCGCACCCCATTCCAGGAGTCCCAAGTTTACAGCAGGATTTCTGGCTGCGGAAGCGGCCACAGGAGCTCCCAGCCTTGGCCAGTCCTTCATAAGACCTTGTCGACTTCATTGTCTACTTGAGAATAGACGCAACAATTCAAAGTATCACCTGAGCCAGGATGTAGAATAAAAAGAAACAAATCCTTTCATGTTAATGCCTGGAGCAGTTTACAGATATGTACCAATGAAATAAAATCCACATAAATTCTGAAATTCTTGGTGGATATACACCTGAAGCCCCCACACACCCCCAAAAAAATTATTCTACAATTTAAAAAAAAAATCAAAGTAATTACAGCAGCAGTAGATTGAAAAGAGGTCTTAAAAATAATAATTACATCTTTGATACAAATTCCAACTTTGTACACCTCAATTCAAAGGAATGACTGGAGAATTTAGTATATTTATATACAGTAGATGCCAGCAGGGATCACTGACTGCAGATACAGACTTGCGGGGAAGAGGGAGTCACACTGCCGTGTTCACAGATCGCCACACTTTTACACACAGAGACACACAGACACAGACACTGACACACACACACGCACACACACGCACACATAAAATGCCAACCTGAGTAAATCATCACTAAAAACCTAGAGCATCGTGATCACTAAAAGTCACATATTGCACCTTTAAATAATCCTTCTTACCAAAGACAAAAATGAGGGGAGAAAAAAAAAAACAGTGGGGACAAGAAAAAGAGGTTACATCACTGGGGAGGACAGAGGGGCTTGCCTCCTGTCCCCTGCCCCAGAAATTTCAAGGTGATACTTGGTTTCTACTCTCACTCACCCAATGGGGTTGACAACTGGTCAACAGAAATTCTTTGCAGGAAACTGGCAGGGGTGAAGAGCACAACAGGAGGGTGTAGGGGTGGGGAAACCTCCTTGAGTCCAAGGAGAACAGGAATGTCTTGGAAGAGGCTGAACCTCTGATACTAAGCTACCATTTAAATAGTCCGCATATCCCAATTACGAGATTCAGTACAAAAATAGAGATTTCTACTGAGTTTTGCCTGTGGAAGCATAATTCAGAAAAGGCACATGTTCAAATAGAAAACCCAGGCGGGAGATCATCTCTCCCCACAGCCCCTCCACAATCCTCCCCAAGTATGCCAGCTCCAGCCGCTAGATTCCAAGATACAGTAGGTAAAAATAGACCTCTGATACGGAAAATATATTCAACCCAAAGCAATCCTGGCTTTAGCATGTGATCATATAAAATAGTCTTTTTTTTAAAAAAAAAAAAAAAAGCTGTTTCGAAAAAGGAGAAAAGAAAATCATAGCTCACTTTTCCTGGTTTCCTGTAATTCTCAAGAAAACAAAAACAAAACGAAACGAAAAAACAAAGTGAACCTCATCGCATGGGGCAATCACTGGCTCGCTCACCGCCCGCCCACAGCCCCTCAGGACCCCCGACTCTCCCTTGTCATGTTTGCCAGGCACGGCTCCAACTCCAGCAAATCAGTTTGCACAAAACAGAACAAAGAATTAAGATATTAGACATAGAAAAACACGTCCCCATGGGGCGTCTTCCTTTGCTGCGGGTGAGGTGCTCTGCTTCACGTCAGAAAAAAAAAACAAAAACAAACAAAGGACTCTGCTTTGGAATCAGGCGATGTAACCGTTCGTCTTTCCAAATGTGGTCCCAGGCGCCAGGTTTTCATAGATTGTCATTGCAGTGGTGTTCTGGTAGATAAGGTCGACTTTGGAGTCCTTCTGGGACCGGATGATGTCCAAAACACACTGATTGAGGAATACATACTGGTCCTGTGCAGAAAGGGAGAGGAAATTGCATGGAACGGTGGATGCGTGAAACTCTCAGAAACATATTGTAAGTCGGGGTTCACCAGTAAAAATGGGGGAGGGGGAAGGAAAAGGGAGAGAATAAAAGAACTCGGTGAACCCCAGAGCTATCAGAGCATCATCCCTTAGCCCATGCTGGGTTAAGGACATTCACGTTCCAGGGAACTCAGATGCCACCGGATACCAACATGCCATCATCAATAACTGCCACCCTTCCACACCTCCCAGCACCCCCCAACCTACCCCCAGGAGAAAAAAAAAAAAAGGAACCTGGGAGGGAAGGTATGAAAGACAGAAAGGAAATAATGCATGGGCACACTCAGTTCAGAGTCTAATCAGGCAGAGATGAGGTGCAGAGTAAGAGGTGACAGGTGGGATGGGAGGGGTCAGGGGAGAGACAAGCCCAGTGGGGACCAGCCTTCAAGTATGCAGGTCAGAATTTGTGGGAAGCCAAGTAAAGAAGAAAAACAGAGGAACAGGCGGCTGAGCAAAACATCAACGACACTAGGAAAGGAAAGAAAATCCACAGGGCAGAGTGACACAGAGCAAATCCCATTTAAAAAAAAAAAATTGTGTGTCTGTGTGTGTACATGTTTTAAATTAGCTATGTACAAAGACAACTGCACTCTAAATACTGGCTACTTCCAGGGAACGGGAGGGACTAGCGAAGAACAAACAGAAAGGAGAAATAAACTCAACTCAGTGAATTTTCAAACTTTTATACTTAGAAATCGGAGGTTTCAAACCACCACTTTATGGGGCCAGAGAGGTATAGAACAGCAGGTAAGGAGCTTGCCTTGAACCCCGCTGACTGCAGGATTCATCCCTGGCACCCCATATGGTCACCTGAGCCCTCCCGAAGTGAGCACAGAGTCAGGACTAAGCCCTGGGCGCAGCTGGGTGTAATCTCAAATCCAAAACAACAGCAGCACAAAAAAACAGTGCTCTTCGTATGGTCACCTGAGCCCTCCCGAAGTGAGCACAGAGTCAGGAGTAAGCCCTGAGCACTGCTGGGTGTAATCCCCAAACCCCAAAACAACAACAGCACAAAGCCAGTGCTCTTTGTAATCCCAGGTGGTCAGTTTTGTGTGTGCCAGGAGCCAAAGTGAGGGCTCCCGGGGGAAGCTTATATGCTGCCACTGAGCTATAACCTCAGCCGTTCATGGTTTTGTTGTTTTTTGGTGGTTTTTTTTTGTTTTTGTTTTTTTACCTTTTGGGTCACACCCAGCAATGCACTCCTGGCTCATGCACTCAGAAATTAACTTCTGGCAGTGCTCAGGGGACCATCTGGGATGCTGGGAATCGAACCCAGGTCGGCTGCGTGGAAGGCAAACGCCCTTTCTGCTACGCTATCACTCCAGCCCCATTCATGGTTTTTCAAGGGGTGACCAGTAATGCTGGGATGGGGGAACCAATTCCAGAACCGCTCCGGTCGGACAGTTTAAAACTCAAGTTTGGCAGTGTTCGGGGGGCACCAGGTCTACACGCCAATGATGCCAGTGGGGCTTGGGGACAAAGCAGTATGAGGGATTCCAAGTGATCAAGTCAAGTCGTACCAAATTCAAGGTCTGGCACATGCAAATGCTCTATCACTTGAGTTATCTCCCTGATACCTAAGTTTTTAAAGGAACAATTTATATCTCTTTCAAAATAATTTTTTTAAAGGTGAAGGGGGGTGAGGAAAGATGTGCGGGCAGATATAAGATGTCTGTGTTTACAGGTCTGAGGAGATAGCACAGCAGAGAGGGCAGTTGCCTTGCAGGCGGCTGACCCAGCTTCAATGCCCAGCACCCCACACGGTCCCCTAAGCACTTCCAGGAGTGATTCCTGAGCACAGAGCTAGGAGTCACCCCTGGGCACTGCCGGGTTTTGCTTACCCTTTACCACAAAAAAAAAAAAATTGTGTTTCTCCAAAGAGGCTGCATGACCCCTCATGATATGCAAAACAAGCAATGGAAAATAAATGATCTAGCATCTGCCCCTGGAAGGCAGGCTTGAATGGTGGTGGGAGAATTCGAGCAAAACTTAATGCCCAAAAGTAGAGAGAGAGCACTGGGGAAATTGTCTGCCACAGAGGCAGCGTGAGGACTGGAACAGGGTGGGGGAGGGATACTGGGGACACTGGTGGTGGAAAGTTTGTACTGGTGGAGGGATGGGTGTTCAATCATTGTATGACTCAATCTCAAACATGAAAGCTTAGTAACTGTATCTCATGGTGGTTCAATAGCACTGTAGCACCGTCATCCCATTGTTCATCGATTTGCTCGAGCGGGCACCAGTAACATCTCCATCGTGAGACTTGTTGTTACTGTTTTTGGCATATCCAATACACCACGGGTAGCTTGCCAGGCTCTGCCGTGCAGGCGGGATACTCTCAGTAGCTTGCCAGGCTCTCTGAGAGGGATGGAGGAATCAAACCCGGGTCGACCACATGTGTAAGGCAAACGCCCAACCTGCTGTGCTATGGCTCCAGTCCTGAACTGGAGCAGTGGTTCAATAAAATTAATGAATTATTTTTTTTAAAAAGATGAGTGCTTCACTCTACGCCTGGCTCGGATGGAAAGACGCCTGACCGGCTTGGAAAGTGAACTTCACTCTTTCCACTCCACCCGCACAGCTCACCCCAAAGCACACAATGTACCCAGGCCTCTAGAACATTCCCTGCTAGACTTAAAAACAAAGCACATATTCATGGAGTTCTAAATCGGCCCAGCGCGACAGCTGCCACAGAGTTAATATTCTGTTCCGTCCCTGGTCAAGCACATTCACCCCCATGGTTTGGGGGGGGGGGGGGAGGCAGCATTTCCCAGTATGTTTGCTGAGGACGGGCCTGAAAAACATTTCAGAGAAAGCCAAATCCAACAGCCTTACATGTGGTACATATTAATACCGATTTTTCTCCATTTTCCAGCCACCTGCCAGAGCTGTCACAATAAGATCCTGCAACATTTATGGGCAAGGTGAAAAAAGGCTAAGGCTTAAGGCAGAGAAAGGTTATTTCATATCCTGAGAATGTGCCAAGTCCCTTTCGTCCTTAGGTCATTACAAGGACAGCCAGACCTTCACTGGAACAAGGGAAAATATTCGTTTTATGAGTTGAAAACCCAGAAAGCAAACTACAGAGACTCAGAGACTGGCTCCAGTTTGTTTTTGGTTTTGGGGTTTGTCTGTTATGTTTTTCTTAATGGGCCCACAGCAGGAAGGAAACGCATCATCTGATAGCATGGATGTTTGAAACTCCACTTCGAGCATCAACAGTTCCAGGTCACCATCCCAAAATCTGGTATTTCCATCCCAAATTTTAGGTTAGGATCGTAAAGACATTCAGTCTGATGCGGCAGTCAAGAGCCAGAAAGAGCTGGGAGCACAGCTAGAAGGGCAAACACTTTAACCCAAGCAATGCGATTCAAGCTTTGATTTTTTTTTTTTTTTTTTTTTTGCTTTTTGGGTCACACCCAGCGATTCTCAGGGGTTACTCCTGGCTTTGCACTCAGGAATTACTCCTGGCAGTGCTTGAGGGACCATATGGGATGCCGGAGATCGAACCCGGGTCGGCTGAGTGCAAGGCAAACGCCTTACCCACTGTGCTATCACTCCGACCCCTGATTCAAGCTTTGAAAAGTGAAGGGAAGGAATAAATACAAGAGGACAGTGGGGCCAGAGAGACAAATACTGAGGTAGATAGACGATGGACAGACAGACAACAGAGGTAGACCAATAGGTAGTCAATTAGGTGATACAGGTACAAATGGCAGAGGAGACAGACACATAAAAACAGATTAAAGGAATATGGTAGATGCAGTCAGGTGATGACAGGTAAGTAGGCAGAGAAAGAGAGATGGCAGGAGGGGTGGATGGAGGACAGGGAGAGGGGTTCTCTGACACAAGCCAACTCACCTCTGTCTGCACCATTAACGGCCTGTGCATGCGAAGGTCGTACACAATCCCGTACACGTCCACAGTGTTCTCGTTCTCTATCTGATAGATGAGACGGTCGATGGCAATGAAGGTGCCTGTCCGTCCGACGCCGGCACTAGAGAAAGGGGGTAAGGAGCACATCACGAGGGGTCTCTTCCTCTGCGAGACGCTCCCTGTCCCCACTTGTACCTGCATCTTGCTCTCAGGCATGGAGGCTATGGAACGCCCAGCATCATTCAGCATCTGGTCCACTGAAACCTCAGCAAGTCAGACCTCACTAGCGAGGGACAGAGCCCAAACCCTTTGACTCAAATACCACAGAATCAAGACCTTGACAGGTTGGCTTGAGTCTCGATCCCTTTGAAGTTATCGACATAACCACGGGCCTCGATGAATTTCCCATGTGCAACAAAGCCCCTCCTTTCCTCTGTCCTAAATCAATTCCCACCGCTTTCATGCTAATTTCTATTTGTTCTGTACAGGCCAGGTAAGAAACACCTTCAGCACTCAGACTAAGGAGTGCTAAATATCACTAAATATTAAAGTCACTGAATATCACTAAAGCCAGAAATTAAACAAATTACACTAAGAAAACTTTATTTGGTCCAATAGATTGCAAGAATGGCTTCAGATCTACCCACTTCTCTCCAGTCTCATCAAGTTGTACACATTAACTATACACAATTTTTTGTTATGTAAGAAACATTGGGAGCAAAGATGGTTTACCACAGCAGTGCTCGGAGCCCACCCCTGGCTCTCTGCTCAGGACTCACGCCTAGCTCTGGGCTCAGGGGTTACCCGTGGCAGTGCTCAGCGGAACCTGTGCAGGATCCAGGATAAAACCAAGGTAGGCCAGGTGCAAGGCAAGAGCTTTACTCTCGTACTATCTCTTTGTTTTTTTGTTTGTTTGTTTTTTAATTTATTTATTTTTAATTAGAGAATCACCGTGAGGGTACAGTTACAGATTTATACACTTTTGTGCTTATACTTCCCTCATACAAAGTTCGGGACCCCATCCCTTCACCAGTGCCCATTCTCCACCACCCGTAAACCCAGCGTCCCTCCCACCCTCCCCAATCCCATCTCCCCCCACCCCACCCTGCCACTGTGGCAGGGCATTCCTTTCTGTTCTCTCCCTCTAATTAGCTGTTGTGGTTTGCAATAAAGGTGTTGAGTGGCCGCTGTGCTCAGTCTCTAGCCCTCATTCAGCCCGCAACTCCCTTCCCCCACATGGCCTTCGACTACAATATAGTTGGTGATCACTTCTCTGAGTTGCCCTTTCCCCGGAACGTGAGGCCAGCCTCGAAGCCATGGAGTCAATCTCCTGGTACTTATTTCTACAGTTCTTGGGTGTTAGTCTCCCACTCTGTTATTCTATATACCATAGATGAGTGCAATCTTTCTATGTCTGTCTCTCTCTTTCTGACTCATTTCACTCAGCATGAAACTTTTCATGCCCATCCACTTAACTACAAAATTCTTGACCTCCTTTTTTCTAACAGCTGCATAGTATTCCATTGTATAGATGTCGTACTATCTCTTTGGCTCCTAACACAAACGTTTTTAAAAAAGTGAAATGAATAAGAGCTACATGGGACCACTTAAGTCACAGATCAAAATGTTGGATAAAGAAAGCAGACTGCTGGGGCTGGAGCGATAGCACAGCGGGTAGGGTGTTTGCCTTGCACGCGACCGACCCGGGTTCGATTCCCAGCATCCCATATGGCCCCCTGAACACCGCCAGGAGTAATTCCTGAGTGCAGAGCCAGGAGTAACCCCTCAGCATCGCCAGATGTGACCCAAAAACCAAGGAAAAAAAAGAAAGAAAGAAAGCAGACTGCAGAACAGTGTAGGGATCACAAAATCTGACCACAGCTTCATCTTCCTTACCACCACTGAGAAACATTCAGGCCCCATGAATGCAGCAGCAGGCCAGGGCAGGGGTAGGACATTTACCCTTAGAAGAAGGAGCCTAGGATCAGAGACTTTGCGTCTATCTGTAATGTACTGTATACAAGAAAAAGCTGAGGCCGAAAGTCTGCCTCTTATAATTTAATATATTGCTGCTATTCTGTTTCCTTAAGATGAAATTACTTTAAGAGGAAATGTGGTCAGTAAGGAAAAAATGGGGGACTGAGGGAAGTGGTAAGAGTGCTGCAGATCGGGCACTTGCCTTGCGTGCACCCAACCCGGATTCAATCCCTGGAACCCTATATGGACCCCTAACCCCGCCAGCAGTGAACTCCTGAGCAGAGCCAGAAGTTAGCCCTGAGCACAGGTGGGTGTGGTGCATAAAGCAAAAGGGAAAATATATTAGGGCCAGAGCAATAATAATGCAGTGGGTAGGGCATTGCCTTGCATGCAGACGACCCCGGTCTGATTCCTGGTGTCAAATATGGTGCCCCCAGAACTGCCACTGCCAAGAGTGATCCAAGAGCACAAAGCCAGGAGTAAGTAAGCCCTGAGCATCACCAGGTATGGCCTCTAAACAAAATGCAATAATAATAATAATAGTTGAAAAACAATCAGGTGAGTGACTAACGTTATCCACAGGCTAGTGGAGGGTGGCCCCACTCCCATTTCATCTCTCAGGGCATAATCCCAGAGTCCCTGCTCCAGACTTTTCTTGAGTTAGTGCCTGTACAGGCCCTCCTTGACCTGGCTCTCACAGGACATGGGGGGTGCCCCCACATACCTGCAATGCACCAGCACTGGCGACTCCGGTGGGATCTGCTTCATGTAGTCGCGCACCAGGAACCGGAAGTTGATGAGCAGCTCGGTGGTGTCTGGGACGCCGTGGTCCGGCCAGGACGTGAAATGGAACTGTCGTAGAGGGTGGCTCTCACTCGTCTGGCTCTGAAAACCAAGCAGAGAGGTTAGACTTGAGTGACAAGAAATCAGTGCAGACTTCCTTGACAGTAACCCGTCAAGAGTCACAAGGCCAGAAAGACAGATGGTACCTGGGTGCAAACCAGATGTTACCTGGGTGCAAACCACTCCCTAGCACAGGTTCTGAGACCCGCACCCCGACAGCGATGGCAAGAGTGCCCCCAACAGTTAGTCACGCCCCCTCCGTCCCTACACTCTTTATGCCTCCATCTCCTTCAAGCTTCCGGAGCCCTATGAGGAAGGTCGGAGACAAGAGTCAAAACTGAGGGGAATGACTCAGTGGCCAAGAGTACCCGCCCTGCAAGCAAGAGGTTGAGAGTCTGATGCCCAGTGCCACCTCTGTGCACCCAGCATAGTCCCCACAGCTCCAGCACTGGGACCCCCGCCCTTCCTCACAGCCACAGTGTGTGTGTGTGAGATCTCTAGGGGACAATAAAGCGGGTCCAAACACTGCCACTTCAGGGATGCAGTCACAGACCAGCATCACAAGGAGAGCTGTGCGTCCACATGGGGAAGGAGAAGGCAAAATAGAGGTCTCACAAGCACAACAAGGAAAACCACGGCCATCAATAATCCACCGTGATGGTCAGTGCCTTCCAAGAAAGAGTGCTGGGTACCATCTTCATGAATGACAAGTAAACTTTTTCTTATATTTCAGATGATTTGTCCAGGACAGAACCTCAGCTTAAAGGGGAAGATGCACATCTGTGTCTCTGATATAACTGCAAAGGGTTTTGCTAATCTGTCCGCTGATCATGAGGCATCAATGCTACTTCATGATGCTTGCTACTGCATCTAAAACCCCTTAGAAAACATAAACTGACTTCTCAGCACCAACCCGATTCATTACAGCTATTTTTGTAGCTCAGAGAAGGAGCTTCTAGGAGCTAGAAGGCTGATAGCATTGTCCTGGGCTTCTATTAATGTGACTTTAAACATCAACTGCTCAAACCACCAGATAGATAATCCTGCTGTCATACTTCCAAGCAAATAATCCAAAAAGGGACAAAGAGAGTGTACAGGGGTTGAGGTGGTTGCTTTGCATGCAGCCGATCCCTGTTTGATCCCCAGCATCACTACCATCCCCAAGCACTACCAGGAGTGATCCCTGAGCATTGCCAGGTATGGTCCCCCCTCTCTCCCCCAAAAATTATAAGAGCCTTGATTTGCAACAAAACTCTACTGGCAAGTTGCCCACTCTAGATGTGCAGCCATGCTCTTCAGGGTCATTGTATTCGAGAAGAATTTGCTAGGAAAGCAAGGCTAAGGTGAATCAAGTAAGGATTTTGCCAGATGGTTTCACTTTCCCATAGTCTAAGGATAAGTCAAGTAAGTGAACTTGTGAAAACCTACCCAGTGGGAAAGGGTGTAGGTGGGAGGGATGAGAAAGGGAACTGTTTGGTGGGACCTGGCACTGGGGAGGGGAGGAAGCCCTGTGGGGGGGGCTCTACCCACATGGAACAGTGTCACATTCTTCACTGAAAGTCTACAGCACTGTTCACCAATACTAATAATCTAAATCATTTTATTTTAAAAATAATTTACATTCTTTAAAGGGAAAGTAAAGGGGTATCTTTCAGCATACATAGATACAGATTGCTTGTTCGGTAGCCAAGAGAGAACTTTTCTTCTTTTCCGATGCATACAAACATGTACTGGGTCAGAGGGACAGAATGGGGGCAAGGTCTTTGCATACAGCGACCCCAGTTCTTTCTGGTTTGTTTGTTTGTGGGACACATGTGGCAGTGCTGGCTCCTGGCTCTGCACTCAGAAACTACTCCTACAGTGCTCAGGGGAACAGATGGGATGCCAGGGATCAAACTCTGGTCAGTCGTGTGCAAGGCTACACCTTACACCACCATATCATCTCTCAGGGCACAATACAGCTACCCCAGTTCAATTCCCATCACCACGTACGGGTCCCTCAAGTGCTACCAGGAACCACTCTGAGCATAGAGCCACACACAGTCCGTGGGCACAGCCAGAAATGGCCCTGAGCCCCACCAAGAAAGTGCCCCATCACCACCACAACCCCTCCCCCCCAAAAATTAGTTAATATTAACTGAAAAATTTGTCACCCTCAGGTTCAGGGATATAGCTCGGAGGTTGAGCTCTTACATGCGTGAAGTTCTTAGGTTATATCATTAGGGCCACACACATAATTTATAGATATATTTAATTTATATAGGGCCAGAGCAACAGAACAACAATAGGACACTTGCTTTACATGTGGGACTGACCTGGATTCACTCCTACCACCCCATACAGTCCTTCAAGCACCATTAGGTAGTAAGCCCTGATCACTTCAGGGTGTGACCCAAAAATAAGAAAAAAGAAAGATATATAATATCTATATGGATATAAAATATGTGTAGGGGCTGGAGCAATAGCACAGCGGGGAGGGCGTTTGCCTTGCACGCGGCCGACCCGGGTTCGATTCCCGGCACCCCATATGGTCCCCTGAGCACCACCAGGGGTACGTAATTCCTGAGTGCAGAGCCAGGAGTAACCCCTGTGTACCGCCGGGTGTGACCCAAATAGCAAAAAAAAATAAAATAAAATAAAAAATAAAATATGTGTATATGATTTGTAATACATACTATATAAACTTAATATATTATATATTTATATATCGTATTACATTATTTATATATAAATAATAGGTATATATTCATATATAAATAACATGTGTTGTATAAATTATTTTATATAAATAATATATTATTTGTATATATTTAAATTAATATATAAATAGGGGCTGGTGCGAGAGTACAGCGGGTAAGGCATTTGCCTTGCATGTGGCCGACCCAGGTTCAATTCCCAGCATCCCATATGGTCCCCTGAGCATTGCCAGGAGTGGTTCCTGAGTGCAGAGCCAGGAGTAACCCCTGTACATCGCCAGGTGTGACCCAAAAAGAAAAAAAATTAATATATAAATATATGCATATATTTAAATCACCCCAAAGTGAACTCACATTTTTCACGGTGAAGTCCCTGATGGTCCATTCCGGAAGAACGATTTCCGCAGTATTGGCCACAGTGATGTCCCCATACTCCTGCGCCTTCTTGGAGGGCCAGTACTCTTCGCACTTGGTCTGGAATGAAACTGCACTAGGACCCAGAGCCTCAGACCCTCACTTCCCACGGGAGGCTAGAAACCGTCATCCAGCACAGGGCCCTGAGCTTTGGGTGACACTTTCAACTGCTCTCAAAATTCAGATTTAAGAAAATCAGAAGGCCTGGCCAGCCCTGAGCCCTCATTTCTGCATGACACTTGAATTAGGGCTGAGCGAGAGCCTTCCTTCACAGAGCTCACAGACCCACCCAGACAGCAGCCACCCCGATACTGAACCAAAGTTCTCCCACGGACCCATAACCCCAAGTACCTAAAAGAAACCGGACTCTCCCCAACACTTCTAGATGCACACAAATTACACTATGAGCAGAGATGCCAATGAAGGGGATCAAATAAACCATTGGTGGCGGGTCTGATTTGTATTGAGTCAGTGGGTAGATATAGACAGAAATGAACATCAGGAGTCTACTCTCCAAGACTACCAGAGCCTACCTGGAAAAGTCACACACACACACACACACACACACACACACACACACACACACACACACACACACACACCCTTTCTTAGTAGGCTCAGATGCCCTGTGCTCTCTGCAGGCCATTAGGGGCGGAGAGAGAACATGGGTAAGGTAAGGCCAGCCTGCTTTACTCCCGGGCACCATCAAGATTGGTCCCTGAGCACAGAGCTAGGAGGAAGTCCTGAGCACTGCCAGGAATGATAAAGAATAAAATAAAATAAAATAAAATAAAATAAAATAAAATAAAAACAACAACAACAAAACCCCCCTAAAATCTTTCTTGTAGAAAAACGCCATTCTCTATTTTTTCCACTCTGGAGAAACCCATGTTCTTTATTGAACATGTATTTCTTTCCTCATTCTACCTCCTTATATTTCTCTAAGTAAATTTCTTTCAGTAAAAATTACTTTGCTTAAAAAAAAAAATTGGGGGGGGGGGGGCTGGAGCGATAGCACAGCGGATAGGGCATTTGCCTTGCACTCGGCCAACCCGGATTCGATTCCCAGCATCCCATATGGTCCCCTGAGCACCACCAGGAGTAATTCCTGAGTGCAGAGCCAGGAGTAACCCCTGTGCATCGCCAGGTGTGACCCCAAAAAAGAAAAAAAAATTTTTTTTAAACTTTCAGGGGAGAAAAGGGAGTTTTTTTCAATTAGAGCAGCTAAAGTTTGAGGGAATGTTTTATTTTCAAAAAAAAAAATGGTTTTGAAGATAGTCTTCCAACCCAGTAAAAACAAATTCATAAATTTTATTTTTTAATGAAGTCATACTTACCCTCCCCTGTTCAACACACTTGGTCAACATAATGATGGCATATATGTTTTTCTCCCAGACCATACGCCAAAAATCTTTCAAAGTGTTGGGCAAAGGTCCTTGAGTGGCAATGAAGTCCCTCTTGGAGTGGTAGCCCTAAGGGTGGAGAGAATCATCAGAGAAGCTCTGGAAATGTGACCAGAACGTGCCAGAGCTAGGAGAATCCCCACTTACGGGCATGTAATTGGCGTTGATGTAATCGTCTGTCGAATGAGTCTGGATGGAAAGCTTGACACGAGAAAAATCATCTGGAACATTCAGAGAGAAAAGATCTTCCTTATTTTTTTTTACATGCTACCATTTTTTTTTATGAGTGAATCACTGTGAGGTACAGTTACAAACTTATAAACTTTCATGTTTGCATTTCAGACATACAGTGCATACAGTAACAGTTTATCCATCCCTCCACCAGTGCCCATTCTCCTCCACCAATGTTCCCAGTATCCCTCCCACCACCCCACCCTGCCTCTGCGGCAGGGCATTCCCTTTTGTTCTCTCTCCTTTTGGGTGTTGTAGTTTGTAATAGAGGTACTGAGTGGCCTTCATGTTTGGTCTATGGTCTACTTTCAGCACACATCTTTCAACCCGAATGGGTCCTCCCAACATCCTCTACTTGGTGTTCCCTTCTCTATCTGAGCTGCCTTTTTTCCCAGCATGTAAGGCCAGTTTCCAAGCCATGGAGCCAACCTCCTGGTCCTTATCTCTACTACTCTTGGGTATTAGTCTCCCACCCTGTTACTTTACATTCCACAGATGAGTGCAATCTTTCTACATCTGTCTCTCTCTTTCTGACTCCTTTCACTTAACATGATCCTTTCCATGTTGATCCACTTACATGCAAATGTCATGACTTCATCTGAGAAAAGATCTTCTTTATTTGCTTTTACTTTTACTTTTCAACTTTTATTTAGGCACCATACTTTAAACTTTACAATACTGTGCAGCAGAGTGCTTCTATCACACTATTTCAACTCCACACTCACTGCCAGGGTGTCAGCAGCCCCTCAAGGACTTTCTCAAGGGACTTTCTCCCCCCCCCACCTCCCCCTCCAAGGCCCCTTGGCAAGCTCAGTTCTACGGGCTGACTCTCTAGGTCTGTCACCCTTGGGGTAAAAGGTTCTCTTTGGAAGCCAATGTCTGAAGAGAATTAATTGCACACAGCAGAGAAAAGGGGGAAAACAAAATGATGGTCCTGGGGCTTCCTGTCACACCTGGAAGGTGCAGAGCTGGGCCTTACTCAACCCTCACATACAGTCTGCGTGAGGGTGGCACAGAGAAGATATGAGATTTCTCAGGTAGAGCTAAGATTTGAAGGTAGACAGCCCTGTTCCACTGCCCCCTGCTAGCCACTCCAGACCCCCTTTCTCAGAGAAAACCAATCCACTACTATTAAGAGTCTTCAGTTGTCTTCCATGTCCCAAATAATTTCACTGAGTTATTTTATTTACCCCTCCCACACCACTCCACAAGCTTTTGTCCATTTTACAGACAAGGAAAGTAAAGGTCCTCAGAAAGGTGAGGAGCTTCTCTATGCACATACATCTGGTGGTCGCAGCTGGAATCCATTCAGACCAGCGCCCTTTCTGCTGTGGCATAGCAGCCCTGTGGGTTAATGTCTCCACACTTTCTCAACTCTCACAAAAAGAGTAATTATCAAGAGTACCAAAAATTTGGAGCTGGAGTGATAGCACTGAGAGTAGGACATTTGCCTTGCACCTAGGCAACCGACCTAGGTTCGATTCCCAGTATCCCATATGGTCCCCTGAGCACCGCCAGGAGTAATTCCTGAGTGCAGAGCCAGGAGTAACCCGTGTGCATCGCCAGGTATGACCCCCCCCACAAAAAAATTTTTTTAAAAAAGTACCAAATTCAAAAGAAAACTGTGGGGAGAGGGGAGGAATCTACTGTGCATGAAAAAACCTGAAACACAAAATTCTCATCTTTTCTAAATGATGTCATCCTAGGAAAATATATGAACTTGTTTCACTTGAGAAATAAAAGAATTGGAGCTGGAGCAATAGCACAGCAAGTGGGGCCTTTGCTTTACATGAGGCAGATCCAGGTTTGATCCTGAGCACTCCATATAGTTCCCAAAGGCCGCCAGGAGTGATCCCTGAGCACAGAGCCAAGAATAAGCCCTGATAATCACTAGGCGTGGCCAAAAGAATAAAAAGAAAAATGAAAAACCCAAAGAAATGAATGAGCTGAAAATCTCAAAGGCTGTCCTGATGCCGACATCAACTTTCACCTCAAACCTTCTCCACGACGATGCCCTTCTCCAGGGACGATGCCCAAACTCTGGATCTGAAAATCTCCACAGGCAATTCACCGGCACAGACTGGGCCTCTCAGTTAGGCCCGCGGGCAGTGCTGAGGTCGGTCGGGGGAGTAAGCCCACTTGAAAAGCATTTCTCTCAGATCAAAGGTCAGAGTTGAACCACTAGCCCCAACATTAAAGGAAAATATAGGGTCCAGATTAGATCATTAAATTTTAAAACTGTATCTGACAACTATTGATATTCAGGGACTGAGGGAGAACTTGGGGTCACTGATGGAGGTGTAGGGTCATAGGACTGGACGTGGAAAAATGTTATATTCCTAAAACTCTATTATAAACTTTTTTTTTTTTTGCTTTTTGGGTCACACCTGGTGATGCACAGGGATTACTCCTGGCTCTGCACTCAGGAATCACCCCTGGCAGTGTTCAGGGGACCATATGAGATGCTGGGAATCGAACCCGGGTCGGCTGTGTGCAAGGCAAACACCCTACCAGCTGTGCTATTCCTCCAGTCCCAAACTTTGTGATGACAGTGTCTACATAAAAATTTAAAAAAGAAAGAAAGAAAAGAAAAAAGGTCAGAGTTGGCTGTCAATGCAACGGGGGTGGGAGGAAAGAGACTGCAGGATAGCAACTAGAAAATTCTGAATCTAAACGGAAGCTCATATGTCAGGCTAGAAAAAAAACACACTTCAGGGGCTGGAGCGATAGTACAGCGGGTAGGGCGTTTGCCTTGCAAGCGGCCGACCCGGGTTCGACTCCCAGTATCCCATATGGTCCTCTGAGCTCTGCCAGGGGTGATTCCTGAGTGCAGAGCCAGGAGTAACCCCTGTGCATTGCCAGGTGTGACCCAAAAAGCAAAAAAATAGAAAGAAAGAAAGAAAGAAAGAAAGAAAGAAAGAAAGAAAGAAAGAAAGAAAGAAAGAAAGAAAGAAAGAAAGAAAGAAAGAAAGAAAGAAAGAAAGAAAGAAAGAAAGAAAGAAAGAAAGAAGGAAGGAAAGAAGGAAGGAAAGAAAGAAAGAAAGAAAGAAAGAAAGAAAGAAAGAAAGAAAGAAAGAAAGAAAGAAAGAAAGAAAGAAAGAAAGAAAGAAAGAAAGAAAGAAAGAAGGAAGCACACTGCATCTAATGAAGACCAAGTCTCTTCTGCTGTAAAGTAATGAGCCAATCTCGACCTCATACACTGCCACCACCAAACCAGAACACAGCTGCCATATGCCGATGCGTCTGCCCAAACCCTAATTCTCATCCAAATGAGAGGTTCTGGCGGCAGGGAGAATGGCTCAGACGGAGGGAGTGTAGCCTGAGCCTCCACCCGGCTCCAGATTGGGTCCCTCTGCTGCCCACTGCCACCACCTCCCCAGCCCTGGGTGAGGCGAGGCAGGGGGAGCTCCCACCAGCCATGGTGCCAGACCCAGGAAGCATGACCTCACACGCCAAAGCAGCATGCCATTCCCAGGTGGAGTGCTGCCAGGTGCGGATGCGGGGGGCCCCCCGGGGCAGTGCCAGGGAGAAAATAACCAGGGGATGTGGAGGGAGGGTCCACACAGTCGGAGCCCCAGGTGTGAGCCTTGGCACCTCACGGTCCCGGATCACGGAGCCTGAGCCCTGCTGAGTGGGGCCCAAGAACAGAAAAAGAAATTTTAAAAATAGATAAATAAAAACCAGAGTCCACAAAGAACTGAGAAGGAGGCGGCGCTGGGCTCCGTCTGCCTGGATGGCGTGACCGACGACGCTGCTTCTTAGACCACCCACACTGCTGGTTCTCAGCAACAGCGACGCACCCAAGTGTGTCCAGTCATGGAATGTGCACGGCCAGCCAGAGACGGGGCTGGCCACCAGGAGTGGTTCCTTCTGCCTGTTCCACCTCCTGCTCCCCTCGTTCCAGAACTAAGCCGACGTGAGGGCTGCCACAGAGAGGGAGACAGGCTCTTTCTGCACGAAACAGCAACGCTGGTTCAAGCCTGAACTGTGACTCCAACGAGTCGCCTCATGGACCCGGGCTCATTTTTTTCTCATCTGCAAAATGAGCTCCGACCACCGGCCACTGAATTCAGCAGACTGCGTTCCAGTCCAGGAAGATGTAGGGGACACTCTCCATCCCATTCACTCTCCTGTCTCAGAGCTGGGACAGCCGGGGACAGAGGCAAGAAGTAGAGACATGAGGCCAGAGAAACAGCACGGCCGGTACTACCTCTTGTCTTCCACGCAGCTGACTCAGGCTTAATTCCTGGCTCCTCATGTCATCCCCTGAGCCTGCCAGGAGTGATCACAGAGGCAGAGCACGGAGCTCTGAGCACAGATCCAAGAGCACTGTCATGCATGACCCCCCCCCCAGACAAACAAACAAAAGGCAGAGCCAGCGTGGCTGAAACAACTCACAGGGCAAAACATTATTGTAGCGGTTCTTTCCTCTATTCTCGGCCAGCTCGGCTGCGTATTTTGGTTGGCTGATTCCAATGAGCTTCAGATCCTGAAAATGAAGAAGTGCCGTCATGCAATCAAGCCGGAAGGCAGGGGTGCTGAGTCAGAAAGAGCGGGACAGACACAGAATGACTGCACCCGTTTGTGGGATACAAAGTAACATAATAGGAGAGTAAGATAAGGATAAGTAAGGATAGCAGAGATAAGGGCCAGGAGGGTGGCCCCACGGCTTGGAAACCCATCTCATGTGCTGGGGGAAAGGCAGGTGGGATGGAGAAGAGCCCACTAGGTAAATGATAGTTGGAGAGATCGCTCGGGATGGGAGATGCGTGCCGAAAGTAGACTAAGAACCAAATATGATGGCTGCTTAATGCCTATATTGCAAACCATAACACCCAAAAAAGGAGAGAGAGAGTAAGAGGGAATGTGTCTGCCACAGAGGCAGGGGGGTGGGAAGGGGTGGGGGTGGTGGGAGGGACACTGATAACATTGGTGGTAGAGAGTGGGCACTGATGGAGGGATGGGTACTCGAACATTGATTGAAACGTAATCATAAAATTTGTTAGTCTGTAACTGTATCACATGGTGATTCATTAAGATAAAATATATGTGTATATATATATATGAAATAATAATAATACAAAAAAAAGAAGCAAAGAGGGAGCCTCCCTAGAGCTTCAGAGGGAGCAGGGCCCCCCTGGGCATCTCTTCGAGGAAACCCCACAACAGAAAGAGAATCACTTGGAGGAACTTGGTTTCACAGGCAGCCCAAGGCAATTGACACAAGGGCGGAAGGAAAAGAGAAAGGAAACGGTGATCCTCGCCTTTAAGGAGGTTGCCACCTGGGAGAGATGCAGACAGGAATAAGAAACACTGTGAGCAAAATGAAGTCAGGGACGGGCACCCCATAAGGGTGTGCAACTGGCACACAGACACAGCACCAAGCCCTCCTAATGGCATAGAGGAAAACAGAGGCGTGGAGGTGGGGACATCTGGGCTGGGCTTGCACTGCACGGGGTGGAGACTGCCCACCTTTTCACATTGCCAACGTGTGCCAGTCTGCAGATTGGAGGTTGAAATCACAAGCAAGGAGCCAGGGAGATACTGCAGGGGGTGAAGCGTTTGCCTTGCATGCAGTGCACCCCGGTTCAATCTCTGGTACTACATATGGTCCCCTGAACACAACCAGGAGTGATCCCTGAGCACAAAGCCAAGAGTAAACCCTGAGCACCACAGAGTGTGCCCCACCTCCCCTTCAAAAGAAAAAAAAAAAGATTTCCAGCACAGGATTATCCTGCACCAGATACCTAAATTGAATCATCCCAGAAGGGTCATGAAACAAACAGGATAAATTGGTTTTTTTCAGTGTAACTAATCTGGTGGTGAGTACAGAGAAAAATTCTGTAATTTTCAGAAACTGAGGAACAAAGAGAAATCGGTTACATTCTGGAAGGGGGGGGGGGAAGAACAGATCTAGAAGTGGGATTTAATCCCAGGCACCAGATATGGAGATATGGTCCTAAATGCCCTGCTAGGAGTGATCCCTGAGCACAAAGCCAGAAATACATCTTGAGGGACTAGAGGTACAGCGGGTAGGGCATTTGCCTTGTAAGTGGCCGACCCGGGTTTGATTTCCAGCATCCCATATGGTCCCCCAAGGACTGCCAGGAGTAATTTCTGATTTCAAAGCCAGGAGTAACCCCTGTGCAAGGCCAGGTGTGACCCAAATTGAAAAAATATGTACATCTTGAGCACAGCTAGGTGTCTCACACACACACACAGACACACACACACACAAGCATGCGTGTGCCAGCTGCCCAAGTTCTAAGGGGAAGAACTAAAGCAATGAAAATAGTCCTTGCAAGCACGTACTTCGTATTCCTCTGCAAAGCCACAGTTGGAGTCAGCCTGCTGCTTCTTAAAGTAGGCCTCAAAGTTCTCCACTCTGATCACCTTGGATCTAAGGAAACAGTGCAAAAGGTTTCTTAGCCTCCCATTGATCTTCTACGGAGGAAAACACAATTTAAAAACACTTAAAGCGGTTACTCACTTTTTGGGCCTTCATCATAGAAGAGCGGGGGTGAGGTGCGGCGGGGAGAAAAGAAAGGGAAAGAACATTAAAAACAAGCCATTAGAAAAGCTGACTCCACCCGAACTCTGGAGATGACAGTAAACATATTCCCAGAAAAATGAAACCCATAGAATCGGGGGGGGGGGGGGGCGTTTACCCTAAATGTTATTTCTAAAACATCAAAATCAGAACCAGCAGGTTCGATAACTAGACTTGTGACGCAGCTGATTGTCTCTGAGACTTTGAGCCGCTTATCCCTGCAGACCTCCTCCCCCCCCCCCCCCCGGTCTTGAGAGTCCATTTTTAAACCACAAAGTGTATGTGTTGGTAGAACACGGCCCTGAAGACCATGTACGGAAGCTCACTGGCTCCCAGCCCAGCACAGAGACCTGCAGGAGCACAAAGCTCAGGGACCTTGTACAGGTCAAGGGAAAAAAATGATCACAGGCCCAACCGAGAGACCTTGAGAGATTCTCTGGACAGACAGATGGGGGCACGTCAGGACCGGAACACAGCACTCTTAACTCCAGCACTTACTTGATTTGAGAAAAGGACACCTCATTGTTCTTCGCATCTTTCCTGTTTTGGAAGGTGGGGGGGCAGGGGACAGAACCATTAGACAAAAGGTTAGTGTGTGCTTTGCCACCGTCTGCCACTCTGGTACCTGTGTGGGCATGAGACCCCTTAGTCTAAGGTTTTGGTTTCAGCAGCAAACGCTCATTATTGACTGCATGCAAGGCCACTCTCTCCTCCCATCAAAAAAAAAAAAAAATCAGAGGAGTTGGAACAATAATACAGCGGGCAGGGTGTTTGCCTTGCACTCGACTGACCCAGGTTCAATCCCTGGCATTCCATAGGGTCCCCCAAGCACCGCCAGGGCTGATTCCTGAGTGCAGAGACAGGAGTAACTCTTGTGCATCGCTGAGTGTGACCCGAAAGCCAAAAAATTTTTTTTAAGTTTTTAAGTATGGCAAGCTACCAAGAGTATCTCGCCCGCACAGCAGAGCCTGGCAAGCTACCGTGGTATATTCAATATGCCAAAAACAGTAACACAAGTCTCACAATGGAGACCTTACAGGTGCCCACAATGGAGACCTTACTGGTGCCCTGATGAGCAACAGGATGACAGTGACAGTGACAGTGAATTTAAAAAAAAAAAAATCTGGCTCTCCGCCGAGATGTGATCCCACACATGTGGCCTCTCCACAGCTGCACAAGCATGATTCCAGAGGCCAGCTAAACTACTTTTGATACCGCAGCTCCTTGCAAAATGTCTCCAGACTGAGAACTAAACCTCGGCCCCATGCCTGCCCAGGAGGGGAAAGGTTTTTCTCTCCCGCCTTTTCCTTGTCCGTGGTGGGGGGGGGGGGCTTGGTGACCTCCATATTATGAGGACCACTAATGAGAAATACAAGCTTGCAATGATCCAATTCCTGGAAGAAATTTCCCTGGACTTAGTTGCTAAAATGTAGAAATCCAAAACCTCATATCTCTTCACAGCAGGTCAGACTCTAGTGGAAAACTCCTAACAATAATAGTGAGTTTTTTGTTGAAATATTAAATGTAACTGAAGTAAAAAGAAAGTAAAGTGAAATTTATCAGTTACACAGGTGGGGGCGGGGGGAGTATGGGAGGTATACTGGGGTTTTTTTGGTGATGGAATATATGCACTGATGAAGGGATGGTTGTTTCAGCATTGTATAACTGAGACTTAAGCCTGAAAGCATTGTAATTTTCCACATGGTGATTCAATTTTAAAAAAAAAAAAGTTAAAAAAAAATCAGAGAGGGCCCCAAGAGACCATTCAGGGATTAAGGTGCTTGCATGCAGCTGTTCCTGATTCAGTCACCAGCACCACGTTTGGTCCCCCCAAAACACACTGCCAGGAATGTCCCTGAGCACAGCCAAATGTGGGCAAAACCAGAAACAAAATTAAAATGAAAATTTGGAAAAACAGAAAAATATGATTCAAAGCAACTTCTAGGAATTTCCCTGAAACTTCTGCTGCTGGTGGAAAATTCTAGGAATTTTTCCACCAGCAGCATCACCTAACTGGGAAGCCAAAACAGTGATTTCACACCTTGTCTTTTTTTTTTTTAAGGCCTTCAGATAGAGGAATGGAATAAACCAGAACTGCCTGGTTAGTCAAACCCCATATTGGATTTAATGCCCCCTACCCCTACACCCGCAAAAAAAAAAAAAAAAAAAAATCGCTTCCTGAAAGCTAATGGATGGGACCCAAGTGCATACTGAAAAGCCCTGCCTGGAATTCAGCCTGAGGAACTAATCACAAATGTACCCAGAGATTCGAACAAGTGACTGCAGAGCAGAGACAAAACAAACTAAATTCTTCAGGCTCTGACTACCGTCCACAGAGCTGGAGATTGTTGCAGTCACTGAAACGGAAGCAGAAATAAGGCTGTCACCAGGCCTCGGGGGAGCAAAGGCAGCGAGAGACCCAGGCGTGGGCGGGCGCATTTGTGTACGTGATGATAATCCCACTGATGTTAGGAACCGTTTTGCGTGGCTGTGGCATTATGATTTTTTTCATTTCTCCAGTTTATCTTTTCTATAGTTTTTGGTTTTTGCTTTTGCCACCAGTCCAACTGACTTGAGCAAGATACAATCAATCAATTCTACTGAGCACATGCCTTTCCCTCACAGGATAAAAAGAAATACAGGGGCTGGAGCGATAGCACAGCGGGTAGGGCATTTGCCTTGTACCCGGCTGACCCGGGTTTGATTCCCAGCATCCCATATGGTCCCCTGAGCACCGCCAGGAGTAGTTTCTGAGTGCAGAGCCAGGAGTAACCCCTGTGCATCACCGGGTGTGACCCAAAAAGAAAAAAAAAAAAGAAAAAGAAATACAGGGGCTAGAGCGATAGCATAGCGGGTAGGGCATTTGCCTTGTATCTGGCCGACCCAGGTTCAATTCCCAGCATCCCATATGGTCCCCTGAGCACTGCCAGGAGTAATTCCTGAGTGCAGAGCCAGGTGTGACCCAAAAGAAAAAAAAAAAAAAAAAGAAAGAAATACAGAATCTAATGGCAAGTGCAGGTACATGCTCAGTGTTGGCAGGTACGTGAGCAAAGCAGAGGCAGAGGAAGCAGGAACCATCGATGCCAGCACCGGGGGAGGATGCCCTGGTACCAGAGGAGCCAGGGAAGCATCTCACAGTCTCTCGCACATGCCATGAGGTCAGAGTTCAGGAAGGGTAGAGGCCAAGTGCATCTCCCGATTCCCATACTTGGTGTCCACACCCTCCCCAGGGCTTCCAGGACCTCAGAAACTGGGAGATTCATGGAAAGCCCTAGTTCGGGAGCACAGGTGCATTCCGAATGGAGCCGTTCATTTTGCTCCCCCTACCTCAGGGGGCAGGTACAGATACAGTCCACCAGACACCGGCAGCCCAAGACCCTGGAGGGGTCAGGGCTCAGGGGTGGGGTCCCAGCACCACCAGAGAGTGAAAGTGGAAACTGGAGTGAGAGTCCAGCAGGTGAGCTTTTGCCTGGTATGTGCCCAATACAGGTTCGTGGTCAAACCATCCCCTATGGTCCCCCGAGCACCACCAGGAGGAATTTCTGAGTGCAGGGCCAGGAGGAACCCCTGAGAATCGCTGGGTGTGGCCCCAAAACAAACCAAAAATAAAAGGAAAATGCTATTCAGACACGCTTTGGGGGAGGTGACGCAAAGGGCTGGCGCATACGCTCTGCGTGGGGGAGCCCCCCAGATCCTGCCTGCCCCCCCAGTACCGCCAGGCCTGAGCAGCTCTGCATCCCCAGACGGACCCACCTCCTCTGGGGGTGGGGCCTGACACTCCCCCACACCACAGAAGTCAATAGAATAGCCGCCAGGGTATCATGAACAAAGCTAGAGTTACCTTTTCTTCCTCCAGAAGATGAAGCCTCCCACGGCCACGATAACCAGAGCACCAAAGATACAACCAAAAACTGCTCCACAGATGACACCTGGGAAAAGTGCCAACAGAAAGGCGGGTCAGGCGTTGCTAGGGACAAGGAACCTGGAGAATGTGTGAGTGCACACACAACACACACACATACACACACACAACACACTATAGCTTAACCCGTCACATATATATCACTGTATCACTGTCATCCCATTGCTCTTTGGTTTGCTCAAGCAGGCACCAGTAATGTCACCATTGTGAGACTTGTTACTGTTTTTGGCATACTGAATACACCACGGGTAGCTTACCAGGCTCTGCCTTGTGGAAGGATATTCTCGATAGCTTGCTGGGCTCTCCGAGAGGGATGGAGAAATCGAACCTGGGTCAACCGCGTGCAAGGCAAACACCCTACCCACTGTGCTATCGCTCCAGCCGGATATAATATCATACACGGAAAAATTGAAATGTCTTATAAAAACATATATAAATATATATATACACACACTCACTGAAATTGATCCCTATTCTCTCTCTCTCTCTCTCTCTCTCTCTCTCTCTCTCTCTCTCTCTCTCTCTCTCTCTCTCTCTCTGTCTCTTTCTCTCTCTCTCTCTCCAATTCCTTTCTTGTGACACATTTTCTTTTGTCCCCGATTCAATGCAATGGCCTTTGGTACTGCCACTTTAGGGGCGGGGCTAGGTGAGGCCGGTGACATTGGTGCCCATTAATTCCTTCCTTCAAATGAAACTACGCGCACTCGCCCAATAGACGAGAGGCTCACTGAGGTCAAGGATCGGGGTCTGGGGGCGGGAGGGCATCTCTGTCCTTTGGGTGAAGCCACCACACTTTGGACAACACATGACAATGATGGCCCTCGGGCCCTGCTCAGTGAGAGCAGAGAGCTGCACCAGGCTGTCACCAGGCCCACGTGACACACACTCATCAAGACGCTGGCCAAGAGCCCAGGGGTTCCCTCAAGTCCACTCCTGGGACTTCTCTCCCGAAACCAGCGACTTCAGACAAGTATGAAAACAGCCAAACTGGGGCCAGAGTGATAGTACAGCGGGTAGGGCCCTTGGCTTGCACATGGCCAGGAATGACCCCTGAGCATAGCCAGGTGTGGCCCAAAAACAAGACACGCCCCCCCAAAAAAAGTTTAAAATTTTAAATAAAAATCAAAGCAAAGGAGCTGGAGCAATAGCACAGTGGGTAGGGCGTTTGCCTTGTACGCGGCCAACCCGGGTTCGATTCCCAGCATCCCATATGGTCCCCTGAGCGCCGCCAGGGGTGATTCCTGAGTGCATGAGCCAGGAGTAACCCCTGAGCATCTCCGGGTGTGACCCAAAAAGAAAAAAAAAAAAATCAAAGCAAATAAACTAACAAAGCAGTTGCCCAATACATGTCCCAGGGGGCTCTGTGAGCTCCCGGGTCACTTCCCCCTCCGTGATGGGGACACGATGTCAGGCCTGCTGAGCGGCGAGGGCGCCCAGCCTCATTTGTAACGGGGGACAGACGAGATGGCTGGGGCTCCTTCTGACCTTCACAGACAACGCTTCTAAGCGCCCGCCACTTCCCCCCTACCTGGATCCTGCGGCAGGAACACGGCCTCCGAGCAGGGGCTGAAGGACACGTAGCTCTCGGGCCCGTTGATGAGTCTGTTGTGTGACTTGAAGGTGATGTTGGTGAAGCCGGCCACGCAAGCCCTGCGGGGGGACGAGAGGACAGAGGCGGCTGAGACGTGCCCGGCAGTCCGCAGGTCGGGCCAAGCCCTCACCCCTACCCCAACCCCGAGCAAGCGGGGGAACCACCGGGGGGGGGGGGGGGGGAGTTACCGGTAGGAGCCCAGCGGCTCCAGCTTCCCGTTGTAATAGCCGCGCGTCATCGACTCGTTCCCCACGTCCACTTCATACTTGGACGCTTCCGGCAGGCCCGGGGAGCGGCGCTTTTCCTCCACGGTGAGGAGGTACGTCACGTACGCCTCCGAGTTCCCCTTCTTGAAATCTTCATACGTGTACTTCAAGTCGTACGCAGAGGCGTTCTCTACTGAGGAGAGCCCGGGGAAAGAAACGGCCTGAGGAAACGGCAGGAGGCCCTGGACACGCCCTCCGTGCCTCGATGTCTCGGTGGACACTGAGCGGACACGGGGCGGGGACGGAGGTGTCCCTGCTGGCTGTGCACGCCTGCTCCTCTGACACCAGCTGCTGAGGAGCTCACTTCATCCCTGCAGTAACCCCGCCACGTTTGGCTTAGCACCCCCATCTGACTGACAGTTGGGGAAATCAAGGCACAGGAAGCCAAGAACCACAGGCCAAGGCCACATGCTCACTCTCGCTCTTTTTCTAATTATTTTATTTTTAATGAATCACCGTGGGATACAGTTACAGACTTACAAACTTTCGTGCTTGCGTTTCAGTCATACAATGATCGTGCTTGCGTCACAGTCATACAGTGCCCATTTTCCACCACCAATGCTCCCAGTATCCCTCCCACCATCCCTCTGCCCTCCCCTGCCTCTGTGGCAGGCACATTCTCGTTTACTCTTTCTCTCCTTTTGGTCTTATGGTTTGCTACACGAGTACTAAGTGGTCGTCATGTTCAGTCCACAGTCTACTTTCAGCACGCATCTCCCATCCTGAGCGAGCCCTTCGAGCATCATTTACTCGGTGATCCCTCCTCTTTTCCAATTTTGTTTTTACTTTTGTTTGGTTTCGGGGACATATCCAGCAATGCTCAGGGGTAAGGGATCCCTGCCGGCAGGGCTCAGGGACCCTCTGGGGTGCCAGGGATTACACTAGGGTCAGCTCCATGCAACGTGCGCACCTTCACCTCCTGTTCTGTCCCTCCACCCCCCACCTACCCCTAAGCCAGACCCTCTGCCAGGGCTGTGTCTTCTCATCCATTCCAGCCGCCATCCGTCAGGCTGGTCCTGAGGCAATCTTGCCTCCTTGTTCGACTAAGATCTGAGTTTGGGATGGGCTGAGCACCTCCACGGCCAAGTGACCATGTCTGGAAACAGACTCCAAACAGCACAACCAAGACGGGGCGCTCTTCGATGGCACATTTTGAAACTCCACTGCAGGGCCAAGAAATTAGAGAAACTGCTTGTCTTCCAGGGTCCCCCAGCCCTGGCAGCTTGCTGGGACTCCACTGTCCACACAGAGGGAGGGGCGGGCACGGGGGTTGCAGGGTGGGGGGGTAGAGGGGTTGGGTGGGAAAGGCACTCCCCAGTTGGCATTTAAGGTCTTGTCAAAAACAACCAGAAGTGGCCAGAGCAATAGCACTGCAGGGAGGGCATTTTCCTTGCACACGGCAGACCCGGGCTCAATCCCTGGCATCCCGGATGGTCCCCTAGGCCACCAGGAGTAATTCCTGAGCACAGAGCCAGGAGGAATCTCTGGGCATTGCTGGATATGGGTCACTATCACTGTCATCCCATTGCTCATCAATTTGTTGGAGCGGGCACCAGTAATGTCTCTCATTGAGAGACTTACTGTTACTGTTTCTGGCATATCCAATATGCATGGGTAGCTTGCCAGGCTCTGCTGCGCAGACTTGATATTCTCAGTCGCTTGCAGGGCTCTCCGAGAGGGGCGGAGGAATCGAACTCGGGTCGGTCGCGTGAAAGGTGAACGACCAACCGCTGTTCTATCGCTCCAGCCCGGATATGGGTCAAAAACCAAAAAAATCAGAAAAGAGACAGTCACCCTTTGAAGGAAGGGAGGGGGAGCGGAGGCGCACATGTAAGTGCAGATGTGTGAGACAAAGTCCCATCCATCTAATATTCTCAGTGGGGAGCACCTCGGCCCGGAGGAGGCCTGTCTCCGCTGCAAACACAGACCCTGTGCGAGAGATGAACACCCCGCCTCGGAGGCCGGTGCGTCTGGGCGCAGGGACCAGAGCCGGCAAGCCCCCCTCTCTGCTCAGGAGCATTCACTAGAACCCTCGCACTCATCCTTCCCATTTCTCCTGCACACCATGACGGACTAATCACTGCGATGGACATCATGAAGCTCTGCAAAGCATCAAAGATCTGTTCCCTGGCTCTACAGAATGACCCTGTCTTAGGTCAGCAGGCAAATAGCCCCCTGTCCCCACCACACACCCACACCCACGCAAACACACATGTATACATACACATGCATGCACACACACAAACATGCACACATGAATAAATGTGTGTATGCACACACAGGAACACACAAACACAAAAAAACACAAGCACACACAGGAACATGCACACACATACAAACACACACCCAACACACAATCACATACACACACACACACAGGAACACACACACATACTGGCACGCCCCCAATGGGAGTGCCAACACATGGGCCACAGGGGAGAAACATGTGCAGTGTCACCTCTGCCCTGGTGCCGCAGTGGCCTGCCGGGCCTGGGGTAGCCGCCCTCCTTACCCTCCAGCCCGCAGCCGCCCCCCCTTACCTCCGCCAGTGGTGAGGACGAGGGCGTAGGCTTGGATGGGTCCGTGGCTGGCTTCAAACCCACTGAACTTGACCTTGAGTGAATTGTGACTGACAGCTGTAATATTGGGGGAGATCTTTGGGCGAGGGGGGTCTGAAAGAGAACAGAATGTGATCGCTCAACATTTAAAGCCGAAGACAGGGGCTGGGGCAACAGCACAGCGGGGAGGGCATTTGCCTTGCACGCGGCCAACCTGGGTTGGATTCCCAGCATCCCACAGCATCCCTGAGCACCGCCAGGAGTGATTCCTGAGTGCAAAGCCAGGAGGAACGTCGCCGGGTGTGACCCAAAAAGCCAGAAATAAATAAATAAATAAATAAATAAATAAATAAATAAATAAATAAAGCCGAAGACAGAACAAAGGCAGGAAGGAGAGACGGGACTGCTGCAGCCTCAGCCGGTCCCCGTTCGGAATGTTCCTGCCAAGCCAACGCTGAGCCGGGTACCGGCAGGGGGGCCGTCGGGGCACAGGCCGAGGGACCGGATCCCTCAGGGCGGGTTCCACACGTCCCCTGCGGGCGCGGGCACGGGCTCCAAGCAGCCCCCCTCTCCCGCTTTCCCCGCTCCCCCTGACCCTCCCAGAGGCTCCTCAGGACACAGGGCCAGCCAAGGCCAGGGGAGCAAGACGGGGGGTACAACTGAGGCAGAAACATGGAAATCACTTTCCTGAGTACAAAGGCAACGGCGACCAGGAAAAACTAACGGGGAGGATCCCGTTTCCCTCACACCGAGGGTCTTGCTAGCAAACGCGGGTGCAGACAGGACCCCTGCCTGGCCCCGTGAAACAGAGGCGGAACAGACCATCCACGTCTCTGCGTGGCAACAGTAACGTGGTGACGTTTGAAAGAAGGGGATACATAAGGAAACTTTTTAAGATAATTTTTAGTGGATCATCATAACATGCAATATCAAAAAAATTATTTAGGATCTCCCTTTGTGGGAAGGCTTGAGTGGTGGTGGGAAAATTCGAAATAATGGTAGTGGGAAGGTGTAATGGTGGTGGGTGGTACTGGAATATTGAATGTAATGAATTATTCTGAACAAAGTAGAGAGAGAGTATGGGAGAAATTGTCTGCCACAGAGGCGGGGGGGGGGGGGTGGTGCGGGGTGGGGATACTGGGAACATCGGTGGTGGGAAATGTGCACTGGTGGAGGGATGGGTGTTTGATCACTGTATGACTGAAACTCAAACATGAAAGCTTTGTAACTGTATCTCACAGTGATTCAATAAATCACTATAGCACTGTCATCCCATTGCTCATCGATTTGCTCAAGTGGGCACCAGGAACGTCCCCATTGTGAGACCTGCTGTTACTGTTTTTTTGGCATGTTGAATATGCTTGCCAGACTCTGCCATGCGGGCAAGATACTCTCAGTAGCTTGCTGGGCTGTCCTAGAAGGGCGGAGGAATCGAACCCAGGTCGGCCGTGTGCAAAGCAAACACCCTATCCTCTGTGCTATTGCTCCACCCCGATTCAATAAACAAATAAATAAATTATTGTGAACAACCGCATAAAAATAAAGATTGATTTAAAAAAAAAAAAGAAGGAGGAGCTGGAGAGATAGCACAGCGGGTAGAGCATTTGCCTTGCCTTCAGCCAACACGGGTTCGATTCCCAGCATCCCATATGGTCCCCTGAGCACTGCCACAAGTAATTCCTGAGTGCAAAGAGTAACCCTTGTGCATTGCTGGGTGTGACCCCCCCCCAAAAAAAAGGGCGGGAGAATGAATTCATTCTTTTCACACTGAAAATTTTACAAATACAACAAGATCATGACCCGCGCCAGTCTCCAAGGCGCCAGTAAGAGAAGGGTCACAAAGGAGACAGCCTGAGTGGCTGCCCGGGGGACAACGGGCTCTCGGGCCTGCTGGCCAGATCCTCTGCTTAATACCCACGTGGGCCTGTCTCTAAAAATGCTTATGTGTTGTTCTTCTTGCTGTTGTTTGCAGAACCCCAACGTGGTTCAAAGAACAGGAGGAGGCCATGGATGCTTCTGGAATGTTGAACCTGAGTCTGCCTTTGCAAGGAGCTCTCTCGAGAGCTGACCAAAGGGTCTTCACCAATGGAAGCCAATGTTTCAAAGGACAGTGAAGGGCATGGGGGTGGCCATACACACACTTGGCATCTTTCACCTAGCCCCCCGGGTGGGCCACAAAGCCCTCCCCGCACCCCAGGCCCACCTGTGATGCCAGTAAGGCAGCCTCTCTGGGCGGGCGGTGCCGACTTGTTGCAGGACAAGGTGGTGACGCTGATGTTGTACGAGGTAGAAAAATTCAAGTGCGCGACGTCCACCCTGGGCTCGGTGTTGTTGTTCCCCGAGGTGCAGCCGTCCAGGGTCGTGACGTTGCTCCACGCACCACTGCTGACCTCCAGCTCGAAGCCCTCGCTGGTACCGTTGGGGCAGTCCCACTTGAGGACCAGCGTCGGCATCTGGGGGACCGGCTCACAGAAGAAGAGGGTGACAGGTGCGGGATCTGCAAAGCAGGGATGCGCATGGCCAGAGTGGGCAGAGGCCGAAATGGGGGGGAGGGGGGAGGGGGCAGGAGCACGCTGGCCCGTCGGTGATGAGGAGGCAGACATGGGGGTGCAGGGAGGGCAGGCTGGCTCTGAATCAGGGCCCAGGACAGCCGGAGGGTTCAACAAAAAGGGGCGCTGTGAGAGGCTGTTGTTTCTAACTGGGGGTGAAGAAACCACTTCACCTGCCTCACTTCATTGGTGGGGTGGGGGTGGGGAACATTCAGAACACACACACACACACACACACACACACACACACACACACGTGGGACAAGTTGGAGTCACACTGCTCTGCAGAGGCAGAGCCCAGGTTTACAGAGCGTAAGTCCGATGGTGAAGATGACATGCTGGCAAGGTGCAAAGTCAAGACTGGATCCCTCCATGCTCAAGGCATTCCCGACACACAGAAAATGATCAATACGGGGCTGAGAGATAGTACAGAAACCAAGCAACGGTGTCCCTCTGTGTCATTGGCCCCGTCACGACAGCGAAGCCCGCTGTATAATCAAATGATCAAATCCTCCACCCCCAACCCCCCCCCCCGGGTTGAAAACATCAGCATCACATTGAATGGAAGAGAAAGAAAGAAAGAAAGAAAGAAAGAAAGAAAGAAAGAAAGAAAGAAAGAAAGAAAGAAAGAAAGAAAGAAAGAAAGAAAGAAAGAAAGAAAGAAAGAAAGAAAGAAAGAAAGAAAGAAAGAAAGGAAGAAAGGAAGAAAGAAAGAAAAAGAAGAAAATGCTCAATGTGGGGCTGGAGCGATAGTACAGTGGGTAGGGTGTTTGCCTCGCACGTGGCTAGCCCAGGTTTAATCCCTGGCATCCCATACATCCCATAGGGTTCCCCCAAGCCTGTCAAGAGTGATTCCTGAGTACAGAGTCAGGAGTGACCCCTGAGCATCACCAGGTGTGGCCCAAACCCTGTCACCACTGGCCCCATTACCCCCAAAAAAGAAAAGGTCCAGTGTTCACTGGCAAATTGATGGGGTGCTAGTTCTCTACATCCAGGGGCCAACTTCAAAGGGATGAAAGCAGAACACTGGGTTAATATAGTAGGAAGCATATTGTCATGACTTGAATGTCACAAAGCTGTGAAGCAGGAAAAGCAGCTCCAAGCCACCTAGTGCCACCCCCCTGCCACTCTCCATGAGAGCTAACTGCGAAATGTGGCCTGGCCACAGCTGGCGTCTCCCCTTCCTCCGCTCCCACGCAGTCCCGGGATCAGATGCTCGTGTGCACTGTCTCTACACTGCAGGCCGTGCGCATCCCTGCTAAGTACCAGACACGGGGGTCCTGCACATACCGAAGAGGGAAATCCAGGCCCAGAGCCCTCCTGCAACGGGCAGGACACTTGCCGTGCACAGTCAGGCCAGGGTCAATCCCCAAGTGCCCAACCCTCCCGCCCCCCCCCCCCGCCCCCTGTCAGGTGTAAGCCCACAGCACCACTGGGTGTGGACCCCTCCCCAACCCCATCCCCCCCCCCAAAAAAGAAAAAACCAAAATATTAGGGTCTAGATTGGGTGGACAGATTTTCTATGGTCGGGGCGTTCCCAAAACACAGAAGAAGCTTAATGTGGGGCTGGCACTTGGGAAGGCACTTGACTTGCACACGGCCAACCCAGGTCCAATCCCTGCAACCACATATGAGTGACTGCTGAATGCAGAGTCACAGGACACCCGAGCACCTCTAGGTGCAGTGTTCAAAGCTGCATGGTCTTTTCAATTTACTTATCATGATGATTTGGTGGGGAGAGGCTTTTTGGGTCATACCCAGCTCTGCTCAGGGTTACTCCTGGCTCTACACTAAGGGAGTATTCCTGTGAGTGCTCAGGGACCATATGGGATGCCAAGGATGGAACCCGGGTGAGCCATGGGCAAGGCAAACGCCCTTCCTGCTACAGCATCGCTCCGGCCCCTGCATGGTTTTCTTTAGCCCCTCAACAGAAAAGGTTGGAGGACATCCTGGTTCCACCTTCTGAGCCACCAGAAAGAAGCTTATCCGATGAGATCATCCCCCACCCCCACATCCAAGACAGCCTGAACATACATGACTGGCTTTATCAGAAGGGGAGCAGGGGGGGAGGGGGCATCAGTGCAAAGAGGATAAAAAAATAAGATAGTGGCGCCCCTTTACCGGGGAAGCCCCACCGATACACTCTGAGCTGCGACAGCCCCACACATTACCATCTGCAAAAAACATCCCCGGCGCTGGCCCCCGAAAGCTCCCTCAGTGAAAGCCAGGCTCTGGGGCGGGGCAGGTAGCTCAAAGGGCTGGGGCCAACACGCTTGGGGAGCCCGGCGTGGGGGGTGGGCTCACCTAGCACAGCAGCCCCCCAAGTCTAGGAAGCAAGAGACCTGCGCAAACACGAATCCCGGAGAACTTGGCCATCGCCCGCCAGGCCACAGAGCCGTGGAAGGAGCATCTGCCCACCAGACCCACAGCCCACGGGCAAGACGGACAGAAGGTGCCACACGCTCACCTGTGCAGAATGACAGGGTGCCGGGCTGCTCCGACTCGATGGTCCAGTTCACCTGCGTGAAGATCCTGACGGTGTATCCAGAGCCGGGGTACTAATCCGCTCAGGGTGACCTGCGTGACGCCGATGCCGGTTTCCTGGGTCACAGCCAAGCCGTCCTTCTCAAGAACAACGGAGTAGCTGTACGTGGTGGCAGCGGCGTCCGGGTTCTGCCACGCTAAGGCGGCCTCTGTGGTGTTGGTGCTCACTTCAATGTCGGACACTTGGCTGGGCCCTTGTGTTAAGAAAAAGGGACAAATGAGGAGCTAGAGAGCTAGAGCCAGGCTGGATCCCGGGATCCCATACGGGCCCCCGAGCACTGTCGGGAGTGGCCCCTGAGTACAGAGCCAGGAGGAACCCCTGAGCACTGCCAGGTATGGCCCAAAAAAAGAAGGGGGGCTGGAGCAATAGCACAGCGGGTGGGGCATTTGCCTTGCATGGTGGCCAACCCGGGTTCGATTTCCAGCATCCCATATGGTCCCCTGGGCACCACAGGAGTAATTCCTGAGTGCAGAGCAGGAGTAACCCCTCCCACGTTGCTGGGTGTGACCCAAAAAGCAAAAAAAAAACAAAAACCAAAAAAAGGAGGAAGTAAATAACAAAGAAAAGGGAAGGAAGGAAGGAAGGAAGGAAGGAAGGAAGGAAGGAAGGAAGGAAGGAAGGAAGGAAGGAAGGACAGGAAGGAAGGAAGGAAGGGGAAGAGAAGGAGGAAGGAGGGAGGGAGGGAGGGGAGGAACGGAGGGAGGGAGGAAGGAAGGGAGGAAGGAAGGAAGGGAGGAAGGGAGGGAGGGAGGAAGGAAGGAAGGAAGGAGGAAGGAAGGAAGGAAGAAGGAAGGAAGGGAAGGAAGGAAGGAAGGAAGGAAGGAAGGGAGGGAGGGAGGGAGGGAGGGAGAGAAGGAGGAAGGGAGGAAGGGAGGAAGGGAGGGAGAAAGGAGGGAGAAAGAAAGAAAGTAAGAAGAGAGAGAGAAAGAGAGAAAGAAAGAAAGAAAGAAAGAGAGAAGGAAAGAAAGAAAGAAAGAAAGAAAGAAAGAAAGAAAGAAAGAAAGAAAAGAAAGAAAGAAAGAAGAAAGAAAGAAAGAAAGAAAGAAAGGAGGGAGGGAGGGAGGGAGGGAGGGAGGGAGGAAGGGAAGGAAGGAAGGAAGGAAGGAAGGAAGGAAGGAAGGAAGGAAGGAAGGAAGGAAGGAAGGAAGGAAGGAAGGAAGGAAGGAAGGAAGGAAGGAAAGAAGGAAGGGAGGAAGGGAGGAAGGGAGGAAGAAAGGGAGGAAGGGAGGAAGAAAGTGAGGAAGGGAGGAATAAAGTGAGGAAGGGAGGAAGAAAGTGAGGAAGGGAGGAAGAAAGGAGGAACAGAGGAAGAAAGGAGGAAGGGAGGAAGAAAGGGAGGAAGGGAGGAAGAAAGGGAGGAAGGGAGGAAAAAGGAGGAAGGGAGGGAAGAAGAAAGAAAGAAAGAAAGAAAGAAAGAAAGAAAGAAAGAAAGAAAGAAAGAAAGAAAGAAAGAAAGAAAGAAAGAAAGAAAGAAAGAAAGAAAGAAAGAAAGAAAGAAAGAAACTCCAGCACTCTAATTTATTGCAGACCAAAATTTCCTCCTTTGCTGCTGGTGGGAGGAAGCTGACACTGGCGGTGGGACTGGTGCTGGAACATTACATAAAAAGGGCAGTGACAGAACCTAAGGAAAGAAGCCGGAGGATTCATCTGAGGTCACATACCCAGCCATTCTGGTTAAAAACAGCAGGAGACTGTCTGGATCAAGAGCACAGCAGATAAGGCGCTTGCTTTGCACACAGCCAACCTGGGCTCGATCCCCGGCATCCTATATGGTTCCCCGAGCACTGCCAGAAGTAATTCTTGAGTGCAAATCCAAGAGTAACCCCCTGAGCATCGCCAGGTGTGGCCCAAAGAAACAAAATCAAAACAAAACAAAGAAGCCACACGAAAGGTTTCTCCCCAAGAGACATTTAGAAAATACTTAAGAGTCAATCTCAAAAGAATGAATGAAGGTTTTTCAAGCAGCTGCCCAGACTTGGAGTCTCTCCGAAATCCAGTTTTAAGGTATCATTTCCTGCCTGGGAGCTCTGATGCATGGAAGCCAGAACTCAAAAGATGCCATCAACGGCCCGCTCGTCAGCAGGACAAGGGGACATGCTAGTCTGAGTTCCCAGGAAATGACTGGTACAGATGTGCACTCCGGGCACACAGGGTCACTTTCTGCTTCAAACCCCGGTTCTCAGTTCCCATGAGAACCAGCATTTCAGGCGGGGGCAGCCCCTTGGCCAAGCCCAAGGTTTCAGCTTAGAAAGTTTCCCCTTCAGGATGGTGGTTTAATCAGTATTTGACTGTGACTTAAACCTGAAAGCTTTGTATTTTTTTTGTTTTCACGGTGGTTCAATAAAATATTTCTTTAAAAAAAAAAAAATAAAATAAAAAAATAAAATAAAAAAGAAAGTTTCCCCTTCAACCTAGAGCCCAGAAATATCAACAGGCGTCCCCTCCACTCCGTCTCCTGCTCGCCCCACCCCATCTTCCAGGCAGAGACGGAGCATGAGCCCTCGGCAACATGGGAGCACAGACTTACGTGTGTAATGGTTGATGGAGCTGGCATTGCCGCGCACGTGCTTGAATTCCGGGTAGATGGTGATGTTGTACAGGGTACCGGGAATCAGGTCGTCGAGAAAGAATGTTCTGGCAGAGGTGTTCCTGTCGATGGAGTCCATGGAGCTGCTGTCCCACCTGATAAGCAGAAAGTAGGTGTACCCAGAGGCATGGTCGTTGCTCTTCCAGCTCAGTGACATCGTGGTCGCGGTGAAGTTGGTCACTTGAATGTCAGACACGGCTGCGTACTCTGTGGGAAGGGGAGGGACAAAAAGGGGAGAGTGGATTAGGGACCATCAGGGACATTCAGCTTCGTTCCAGAGTCCATCCGGAGAAACGTCTTGTCCTCGTGACCCAAACCTCAGACTCACAAAAGGCAACTCCAAATCTTTGGTGAGAAAAAGCCAGGAACTTTTGTGGAAAAGTTCACAAAAGTCTTCTTAATTCTCTTAATTTTCTCTGGGGATTTCATTAGGATCTTTAAGATGCACCCCCACCAATATATATACATATATATATATATATATATATATATATATATATATATATTTAAGGATATAGCATGAGACGAGGGGGCTGGAGCGATAGTACAGTGGGTAGGGCGTTTGCCTTGCACGCGGCCAACCCAGGTTCGATTCCCAGCATCCCATACGGTCCCCCAAGCACGGCCAGGGGTGATTCCTGAGTGCAGAGCCAGGAGTAACCCCTGAGCATCGCCAGGTGTGACCCAAAAAGCAGAAAAAAAAAAGAATATAGCATGAGACTAATATCCAAGGCCAGAGAAAACAGGAACCAGGAGGACTGGTCAATAACTGAAAACTTTCTATAAGAGTGTATGGGGGCCAAGATGTGATCCCGGGGGCCGCACATGTGTGCAGCCCCTCCGAAGCTGCACGAGCGTGAATCCAGACCCAGCCAAACCACTTTCGACATGGGCAGCTACTTGCAGAATGTCTCCAGCCTGAGAACTAAGCCTCGACCCCATGCCCGCCAAGGAGGGGAAAGGTATTTCTCTCTCTCGCCTGTCCCCTCCCGGGGATCAAGGGCGTGGGGACCACCATATTATGATGACCACAGATGGGATTTTACGACAAAAACTGCAGCAAAAGGATGCGAGGGTGCTCTTGGGAAGGTGGGAGGCACCGGCCCCTCCTGCCACTGCCAAGATGTGATCCCGGGGGCCACATGCATTTACAAGCTTGCAATGATCCAATATCCAGAAGAAATCTCCCTGGACTTAGTTGTTAAAGTACAGAAATCCAAAACCGCGCGGCCGCTACCTCGGCTTCGCGACCTCATTTCTCTTCACAATAGGTCTGACTCTAGTGGGGTTCTCCTAACAATAATGGTGAGGTTTGTGTTGAAATATTGAATGTAACGAAAGTAAATAGAAAGTAAAGCGAAATTTATCAGTTACAAGGTGGGGTGGGGGGGTGTGGGGGTGGGCGGGATGGGAGGTGTACTGTGATTTTTTTTTTCGGTGGTGGGATATGTGTACTGGTGAAGGGATGGTTATTTCTGCATTGTATGACTAAGACTTAAGCCTGAAAGCATTGTAATTTTCCACATGGTGATTCAATAAAATAAAATTCTTATTAAAAAAAAAAAAAGAGTGTATGGGGGCAGGAAGGGTAGTTGGGACAGAAAAGGGCCAGTGTAACAATAGTTGGAAATAATCATTTTGGACAGTAACTGAGTGTTAACAGTAGGTGAAGGGATATTCCTGATAACTTTTCAGTATCTGTATTACAATCCATAGGCCCAAAAGGAAAGGAGAGAGAGAGAGAGAGAGAGAGAGAGAGGAGAAAGTGCCTACCGTAGAGGCGAGGCGAGGGAAGGCGAGGGAAAGTGGGGAGATTGGTGGTGGGAAATGTGCACGGGTGAGAGGATGGGTGTGGGAACATTAGTGCTTTCTTACAACTCTTCTTGCCTTCTGTTAACAAGACTCCTGGATTGTTGAATCATGCAAAATTCCTTCACGGATGCCTCTACCAAAGTGATAGTATTACTATTTACTAACTTAAAAATTATAGGAGGCATGAGTAATAGTACAGTAGACAGGGCATTTGCCTTGCATGTGACTGACCCAGATTCAATCCCCAGCACCCCATATGGTCCCCCAAACTTCTGCCAGAAGTAATTCCTGTGCAGAGCCAGGAATAACCCCCGATCATTGCTGGGTGTAACCCCAAAAGTCAAAATAAATGAATTAAATAAAAAATTATAAATGAGGAGACCAGAAAGATAATTATAGAGGATAGGGTGCTTGCCTTGCATGCAACCAACCCAGGTTTGATCCCTGACACCCCATATGGTCCCCTGAGCCCTGCCAGGGGTGACCCCTGAGTGCAGAGCCAGGGGTAAATCCTGAGTACCACTGGGTGTGGCTAAACAAAACTTTTTAATGAGATTTTTTTTAAGTAGAAAAATATGAGGATACAACCCATGACAGCAGAGTAATATCAAACAACTTTTTAGTATTATCTAGTGAATAATGCCTAGCAAACCCCTTGAAAAAAGCTAAACAATTCCAAGAACCATAATTTGAGAACCACTGATATAGCCCAAGGGTCAGTAAACCTTTTAAGGTTTGCTGAAAAAAAAATTTTTACAATAAGTAAAAGTAACTTTTTTAAATAATTTTCAGTATTTTTTAATTTTTTTTTAAATTTACAGAAAAAAATATTTAAGGCTTTGCAGGTCTTAAAGTCTGTGACTACTATTTTTAGCACAAAAGAAATTTAAATGAACATGGTTATAATCCAGTCAAACTTTACAAAAATAAGTCACGAGCCAGTTCTGGCCTCAGAGTCATAATTACCTGCAGACCCCTAATTTATTTTCACTTGGGCAGTGCTCAGGAGCTATTTCACTCTTGACTCTGTGCTCAGGATTGACTCGTGGTGGGCTCAGGAACTAAATGCAATACCAAGAATTAAACTGGTGCTGCCCGATACAAGGAAAGTACTTTATCTACTGTGCTATCTCTCTGGCCCCTGGCTCCTCATTAAGACAATGGAATGCCAGACATATCAAAAATCACTGTATCACTGTCATCCCGTTGTTCATCGATATACTCTAGCGGGTGCCAGTAACGTCTCCATTCGTCCAAACCCAGAGATTTAGCAGTCTCTCCTTACTCGTCTTTCCCAACGACTGGAGGCTCTTTCAGGGTCAAGGGAATGAGACCTGTTATTGTTACTGTTTTTGGCATATCGAATATGCCATGGGTAGCTTGCCAGGCTCTGTTGTGTGGGCGGGATACTCCCGGTAGCTTTTCAAGAAGATGTTAATATTTCTGGTATATGCAATACGTTTTCATTGTTTCTTTTTTTGTATGGTCCTCGTAAAAGTATAAATTAACAAGAGAAGAAAAGTGAGTTGAGGGGAACTCCTAAGGTTGAACCTAAAAATTTAAATTTATGAGATAATATGAGTTAAGATGAGGCTTGACGCTACCGCGGCCGCGCAACTTTATATCTCTTAATTCTTATTAGTGGAAAACTAATTATCAAATGTCTCCTTGTCAATAGGGCCGTATTCTTGGGGGATAAACTCCAACAAGAATAGTGAGTTCTGTGTTGAAACTCCAACAACAATAGTGAGTTTTGTGTTGAAATATGGAATGTAATCAAGGTAAAGAGAAAAGGAAGTGAAATTTATCAGTTATGCAGGGGGGGTGGGGAATTCAGGGGTGGGGGTTGGGAGGTATACTGGGTTTTTTTTTGTGGTGGTAGAATATGGGCACTGGTGAAAGGATGGGTGTTTGAGCATTGTATAACTGAGACATAAACCTGAGAACTTAGTAACTTTCCACATGGTGATTCAATAAAATAAATTTTTAAAAAATTGGTACAATATCAAAAAAAAAAGATGAGGCTTGAATTTTCTCTGACTGCACTTGATATTTAATTTGTCTCTATTACTTTACAAATGGAAAGAATATCAAAAATATCTGGTAGAAATAGTTATACTGACAAAGAATAATATTGATTTTAAAAAATCTTCTAAGTGGAAAAAAAGATGCCAAAACCACAAGAAAAGAATAAGTTCAATGTTTACCAAAAAAAAAAACCCTAAATACCTGTATATAACTTATAATCATAAAACATCACACACCCAAAAGTTATCAGTCATCAGCTGCTTGATGGCTTATGTGTGATATTTTTTGCTTATGTGTATTTTACATAATGAACAAGAATTGCTGTCAGTATAAATTATCAATTTTTTCTTAACTAAAAGAAAAGCAGTATGTAAAAAATACACAAATTGTATTGATTTCCAAACATCACGGTCTCACAGAAAATAGGGGTTCAGACACAGTAGACATTTCATGGAGAATATCATGCTAAGTGAAATGAATCAGAAAGAGGGTCAGACACAGAATGACTGTACTCATTTGTGGAATATAAAATAACATAATATGAGACTGACACCCAAGGACAGTAGACACAAGGGCCAGGAATATTGCTCCATAGTTGGAAGCCTGTCTCATGAGCCGGGGGGAGAAGGCAGCTGGACTAGAGAAGGGATTGCTAAGTCAATGATGGGTGGAGGAATCGTTCGAGATGGGAGATGTGTGCTGAAAGTAGATAAAGGACCAAACGTGATAACCTCTCAGTATCTGTATTGCAAACCATAATGCCCCCAAATAGGAAGAGAGTATGGGGAAATTGTCTGCCACAGAGGTGGGGGGTGGAGGGGAAGGGGAAGGCTGAAGAGGTGTGGATATAGTATAATGGAGACTCTGGTGGTAAAGAATGTGCATTAAAGGAGGGATGGGTGTTTGATCATTGTATGATTGAAACTCAAACATGAAAACTGTAGCTGTATCTCATGGTGGTGTATTAGATGCCAAAAGCAGTAACAAGTCTCACAATGGAGACATTACTGGTGCCCGCTCGAGCAAATCAATGAGCAACGGGATGACAGTGATACAGGGATATATGTATATATACATATATATGTATGTGTGTATAGATAGATAGATAGATAGATAGATAGATAGATAGATAGATAGATACACATGAAGAGTGCAAACAAGGACCTAACACCTAAAAGATGCTCAATAAATATTCCCTAGAGGGAATTACCTCCAAGAAAGAAAGAAAGAAAGAAAGAAAGAAAGAAAGAAAGAAAGAAAGAAAGAAAGAAAGAAAGAAAGAAAGAAAGAAAGAAAGAAAGAAAGAAAGAAAGAAAGAAAGAAAGAAAGAAAGACCATTTGCTTACCAGTCGTCTGGTTGATTGTTTCAGGCTTCCCTTCAGGGAAACAGGGACCTGTTCCACTCGATCCCTGTGGAGTTATTTCAAACGAATACTGACATCCAGGCATTAAGTCACTGATGATAATGGTACTTTGGCTGGTGTTTCTCTCCTGAATTATACTTCTTTCCCTCAGGACGACGATCTTAAACTGAGTGGAGTTAGTGCCGTTCCAAGCCAAGCCAATTTCCGTGGTGTTGACACTCACCACTCGAAAGTCAGAAACCGGAAGAAGGCCTGCGGGAAGAAAGCAGGAGGCTCTCAGGAATCTATTTCTCCAGCAGACCGGGGTGACTGAAACTCGCAAAATATGAACATTAATACTTGGGACTCTTTTTTGCTGGCTGTCTGGTTTAGTTTTGGGTTTTTGGTCCGCAGTGCCTACTCCTGGCTCTGGGCTCAGGACACTATGTGTGGTGCTGGGGATCGAATCCCAACCAGCCACATGCAAGGCAAGCACCTCACCCACTGCACTCTCTCTCCGGCCCCACAATTTGGGACTCCGGGTCTGGCTTTTTCTCTTCCTTGCATCATCACTTACTTTAACAAAGGCCTCTCAGAAACCTGTATGTCTGATACCTAGAGAACACTCTGGCACAGAGCACAGAAGCTGTGTGCCTACGGTGTAGATACTAACTCTTTTTCCAGAAAATGAGAAGCATGCAACGCTTTGGGCAACAACTCTTTGGCCACTGCTCACTACCTATCTTGAATAAGCATCACTAAACTTCCCAGCGTCGCTAAACTAACCATGCCACTGGACTCCGCGCCAGGCTGTTTTCACTCAGGGTGCCCCATAGGAGGGCAGAGGAGAGTCCTCCCCACCCCAAGGGACCCGGCCCCGACAGCCGACCTCCACTACCCAACCGTCGCCATGCTCCGGGCCGCTTTCCACATGTTCGGGCCGAACCTCACGCATGAGTCAACATATTCCTAAACCACGAAAGCGGCCGTGCGACACATCGTAAGACACTCCCTACTCATTTTCCATAATTACCACACCATATTTGATTGCAGGCAAGACGGCGCCGACGCCGCCTGGACCCCTCACACTCTCTCGAACCCCGCTCACCATCTCGCCTTAGACAACATGCGGCTCAGCACGCCAGGCATGCAACTCTATGTGTGATCCCTGCTGGAACTCTACACGTGATTCCTGATGGACATCGCAGGCTGTTTTGCAAGATTCAGACAGAATGGCGTCAGCGGGGCATGAAGAAACCGTGGTGGCAGCCACAGCATCGCCGCCTGCCCCAGCCGGGCCAAGTCACAGCACCATCAGACATAGAGCCGTGGCAGCAGTGCTCACAGTGGCTCATCCACTGTGGGTGCTGTCAGTCAACCACCAGGTGACCTGGGACTCAGCATAGGTGCTGGATCAGGCACAAACCCTCTGTGATAAGGTCCTGCTCTGCCAGCTGCTCAGCAACCTCCGGGCACACTCCATCAACCTCAAGGAGATCAACCTGAGGCCACAGATGTCCCAGGTGCTGCCCAGAGACGCAGGCAGGTGTATGTTTGTCAGTGTGCAGATCATTACAACATGCCAGTCGACCAAAAGCGTACATTTGGTAGACTGGGAACACCTATAAAGGTAATTAGAAGCCACCCCAAAAGCCTTCGTCCCTCTCGGAGAGTCCAACAAGCTACCAAGAGTATCCCGCCCACACGGCAGAGCCTGGCAAGCTACCCGTGGCATACTCGATATGCCAAAAACAGTAACAACAATGGTCCTCATTCCCCTGATCCTGAAAGAGCCCCCAGTACGCCATCGGGCTACACTAGCACGCGACAGGGATGAATGGAAATGTTACTGGCGCCCACTCGAGCAAATTGATGAACAACGGGTGCTACAGTGCATTGAGTCACTGTGAAAGTACCAAGCTTTCATGATTGGGTTTCAGGTATATGAAACTGTGTTCCTTTAAAATTCACAGGTTGAACATCTGTCTCACTTCCAGTACCTCAGAATGAGACGGTATTTAGAGACAGGTTTTGGAAGGTGTCGTTAACATGGAGTTACCACCCGTAGGCGCAGATCCAAAGTGGCTGGTTGTCTGTCTTTGCAGAGATAAGGACACAAACCCGCACAGACAGAGAACAGCCGGGGTGAAACCGAGGAACATGCCCAGCCACTCGCCGAGGAGCGCCATCTCAGAGGCCACCCACCCTGCCAACACCTCCCCCGGACTCTCCGCCTCTGAACCACGCGAGAATCCATTGTTGCTGTCTCAGTCAGTCCGTGCTCCTCACGACGGCAGCCCCGGAAAACCTGTATGCTGGGTGTTCCGATGATTCCAGAAGCCCCTGACTCCCAGCACTGAACCCCTTTCTGTTTGAGGCAGTTCATGGTTTCTGCTGCCAGACACCATGTCACTGAATACAATATACTCCGCCTGGCAGTGCATTGCTCTTTCACTAGGAGACAGAAATAAACTCCCGTGGTGTTTAACAAGTATTTGGGGGTGCGGTTTAGTGAGGTGTGCTTTCAGATATGGCTGACTCATCCGTCACAGTCAGAATAGGTTAGAGAACTAATCTTACACCCCGATCTCCAGGCTGAGATCTCTGGAGCTTTCTTGGGATGGGGCTGGGCCGACCAGCACCCCACCCACAGCCAATATCCTCTGGTATATAAATAGCCTGGCTTCACAGTGCCACTACTGGTCTCGAAGAGACACCCCACTCTGAACTATCCCAATCCCAGAGCTCCGGGGAGGTGCGGCCCCAGATGCGGCTGCACAACACCCACAAATCTCACAGTACTGACCACGGAGCAAAGCAAATGAGCTGGGAAGGCTGAGGAGAAGCCCACCATGCAGAATAAGTGAAAGCAGTGGCAGAAGGCTCAGCTAGCACCCGCAGCTCCGTGCCTCCTCAGACGTGAGCTTTAGTAAAACCATTGTGAGATTTATGTTGCAACAAGAAACATAAAGGGGCTGGAGGGATAGCACAGCGGGTAGGGCGTTTGCCTTGCACACGGCTGACCCGGGTTCGATCCCTGGCATCCCATATGGTCCCCGGAGCACTGCCAAGAGTGCTTCCTGAGGGCAGAGCCAGGAGTAACCCCTGAGCATCGTTGGGTGTGATCCCAAAAAGTCAAAAACAAAAAATAAGAAGCATAAATCCAATCATTTTGTGCCTGCTGAGGGGGCAGGCTGGGGGGAAAGGGGGATACTGGGGACGCTGGTGGAGAAACGTCACCCTATGGTGGGACTGATGCTGGAACATCAAATACCTGAAACAACTGGATTATGAACAACCTTGTAAATCACAGTATCTAAACAAAGTGTCAAATGTTTTTCTGGAAAAAAAGTAAAGTAGGGGCTGGAGCAATAGCACAGCGGGTAGGGCATTTGCTTTGCATGCAGCCAACCCGGGTTTGATTCCCAGCATCCCATTTGTGGTCCCCTGAGCACCGCCAGGGGTAATTCCTGAGTGCAGACCCAGAAGTGACCCCTGTGCATCGCCAGGTGTGACCCAAAAAAGAAAAACAAAAAAAGTAAAATAGTGAAAGGTACGAAGTGAACAGCTGAGTCAGTTTACCCCAGAGCGCCAGTCCAGGAACCCTGGTAAGAATGCTTACGGTAGGGAAGCAATAGTGGGTGAGTAAAGCATTCCTTTTTGTTTTCTTTACGTTTTCTCAGTCAGAACACTCTGTGGTGTAGGAGATCCAACGGGAACACCCAATGCCAAGTGTGTGCTCAGTCCTGTGGACTGTCTTCCTGGTCCCTCACCAAGCATTCTTGTGAGGCAAGCCCTGGGTCCATCCCAGGATCCCAGCCCTGCTCTGCCACCTGCTGGCTCTCTGGCCAGGGGCAAGCTGTCCCACCGTGCCGGCCATCCTCTCCTCTGTCAAACAAGCGCCCCAACTCTCACCACCCAAGCCCCTGCCATCCCGCTAAAGCTCCTGGAACAACATCCCGTCAGCATCATTGGAGGACTGTGCTCACGGTACCCCGTTAGACCTTCACTTTAAACGACTGTGCCTTCGCTCCTTCCCAGCTCCCCGCCCTTCTCGGTTCCCAGCTGTCACACCCACGAATATTCTCCAGGTGCCTTTTAAGCGCATTAACGGCCATGATCTGGAGACTCACAAATGAATCTCGGAACAGAGCGGCTCACTGCAGAGGTATCTCCGGATGCCAATTATTTAAAAATTTTAGAATTCCAGGAGCACACGGCCACTCTTGCAGCAGCGTGACACTGCATTCTGGTTGTTGTTGTTGTTGTTGTTGTTGTTGTTTTGCCTTTTTGCTGAATCACCGTGAGATAGACCCTTACAGACATCTCATACTATTCATCACAAGCAATACAAAATAATACTGGTGGGAAAGTGTAATGGTGGTGGGATTGGGGTTGAAATATTGAATGTGATCAATTATTGTGAACAACTTTATGAAAATAAAATGTATAAATAAAATAAATGACTGTGCCTTCTTCAGAACGATCACGATCACGAAATCCCGTTAATCACCGATTTCTCGGGCGGGCTCAGTAACCTCTCATTTTGTCCTTTCCCTGAGATCTTAGAAGTCTATCTCGACTCGGTCCTCCCAACGATGTCGCACTGGGGGCTCTTCCAGGGTCACAAAGCTTGTCTTCAGAACACAAAGCTCTTTATCTGCTGCCTCTTACCTCCTCCATATCCTGCCTCCCTGCCAGGTTAGCATCCTGATGCTAAAGGCACATGAGGGTGCTGGAGCGATAGCACAGCGGGTAGGGCATTTGCCTTGCATGCGGCCGACCCAGGTTCGATTCCCAGCATCCCATATGGTCCCCCGAGCACCGCCAGGAGTAATTCCTGAGTGCAGAGCCAGGAGTAACCTCTGAGCAACACCATGTGTGACCCAAAAAGCAAAAAATATAAATAAATAAAGGTACATGGGGACAAGGCAGGCTCTTTCTGTCTCCATGGACCCATTGGCTTGGGGTCTCCACTGTACTCGAATCACCCTCCCAGGCCCCGGCTGAAGTCAGGGAAGCCCAGCTCTCTCCTCTCACCTCTCACTGACCGGACAGCTACACCCGCCTACGTCACAGACTGAGGAGGCTGCCAATGACATCACAGGGCGGGGAAGGTGGAAGAGAGAGAGCAAGGCACGCTTGTGGCCAGCTGCCACACGGAAGGGGCCAGCAATGACCACTGTGATTCGGGAAGGACAGGCGGTGGCCACTGTCATCACACAGCTGTCCCTACCCACTGGCACTCAGCTGGCCATTCCTTGAAGGAAGGAGTGAAGGCTGGTCCTGGGTCTGGGTGGGCAAGGCTGGGGGAACCAGGGGAGAACTCACGGGTGTTCAGCCCCAGGGAGTCCGGCACGCCCTGGATGTTCCCATCCGACACCGGCCGCACCGTGATGTTGTAGAAGGTGCAGGACTGGAGCCCAGTGATGACAGTGAGGGTCTCATTGGTGGTGAAACTGCGGTTACCGGTCGGCGAAACAACTAGTATCTGGTAGGAATAGGTGGAGGATGAGGCGTTATGCCTCAGTTCCCAGGTCAGGGTCAGATTGGTGGCCTGGACGTCCACTTCTGTGAGGTTAAAAACTTGACCAGACTCTGTGAAGATATAAGGGGTAAAAAAAAAAATTAGAGGTTCCAGAGAGAGAGAGAAAGAGTGAAACAAAAAGAGAGAGAGAAAGAAAGAATTAGAGAATGAGAGAGAATAAGAGAGAGAATGAAAGAGAGAGAGAAACAGAAAGAGATAATGACAGAGAGAGAAAGAGAAAATAAGAGCGAAAAAGAAAGAGTGAGAAAGAGAAAAAAAGAGAGATGCTGTGGTCAGACCACACACTTCTTTTTTATTTATTTTTTTTTTTTTTGCTTTTTGGGTCACACCCGGCGATGCACAGGGGTCATTCCTGGCTCATGCACTCAGGAATTACCCCTGCGGTGCTCAGGGGACCATATGGGATGCTGGGATTCGAACCCGGGTCGACCACGTGCAAGGCAAACGCCCTACCCGCTGTTTTTCTTTTTTTTTTTTCACACACTTCTTCATGGCTGCTCCTGCTACACCATTTAACCACAATCACATACACCTACATGATCACACAACTAATTTAGGGGGGCCGTAGGACACAGCCAGCATCATCTTCCGTGAAAACACACAACCTGTCCACTGCAACTGCCTGGTCGTCTGTCCTTGGGATGGATTCCGAGAGGTGTGTGATGGGCTCCTGGGACCAGAATGACACACACCTGACAATTTGCCTTGCCCTGGGGCCTGGAGAGCCCAGAAAAGTTCTCCAGCTGTATCTCCATTCAAGAATGAAGATATCAGGGGCAGAAAAGATAGTACCAAGACGGCCTTGACAATGCCAGGGCCAGTTCTATCCCGGGCATCCCATCTGGTCCCCTGAGCCCACCAGGAGTGATTCCTGATGGGCTCAGAAGACCAAAATGCTTCAGGTGTGCCCCCTCCCTCCGAGAGAGAGAGAGAGAGAGAGAGAGAGAGAGAGAGAGAGAGAGAGAGAGAGAGAGAGAGAGAAGGGGGGCAGAGAGAGAGACAGGCTCACCACAGGCAGATAGAGTACTGGGCTGAAGGTGCCCGCATATGACTGACCCCGGCTCTTCCCCAGCTCGGATGTGGGGATGACCCTAGAGGACCCCGTCCCCCGCACAGCTCGTGATCCTTGAGACACCCAGCACCACCAGCGGGGGGGTCCAGACAGCCAGAGCAGCATCCCATCCTCAGCCCTTGCATTAAATTGTCAGCCTGGTCCTCTGAGACTCATATAAAGGGGTTTTCTGGGTCCCTCCCCACCCACCCACCCCCGAGCACCCCTTTGGAGAGCTACTCCCTCCAAAAAAGAAAAAGGAAAGGAAAAAAAGAAAAGAAAAGAAAAGAAAAGAAAAGAAAAGAAAAGAAAAGAAAAGAAAAGAAGAGAAGAGAAAAGAAAAGAAGAGAAAAGAAAAGAAAAAGAAAAAGCTCACTCAATCAGTTCTGTATCAACTCTCTCCCAGAAAGCCCCCTCGGACCAGACACGCTCATGACGCCAGCCAAAGATTCAGACCCAGCGCGGGACACACAGCCCGCCCACGCAGATGCTGCCCGAAGCCCCTTCACAAAGGCCAACCTACTCGTTGTAAAGCCGATACTTCGCGGGGACCCCTCCGTGCCGTTTGCCGCCTGCGAATACACCGTGACCTTATACTTCGTTCCGGGCGACAGCCCAAGGAGCTGGACTGAGATGTCTCGGGACCGAGGGTCGAGTCTGGCGGCGTGCGCAGAGGTGGCGGCATCTGTTTCAAACGGAACAGCACAGACGTCAGGCGGATCCCGCGGCTGTGGCTCTCCGGGTCTCTGTGCACCTCCCCCGCCCCCACCCTCACGGCAGACACGCATCCTCCAGGTACTGGACTCAGTCCTCTGCCCCTGTGGGCTCTGGACCCAGTACCTCCCCAGCTGGCTCTCTCCACCCCCACCCCCGCCCCCGCCCCCGCCTTCTGTCCCTTAAATCATCTTCTCCTGGGGCCAGAGCGGGAGCACAGCAGGTAGGGCATTTGCCTTGCATGCAGTCGACCTGGGTTCGATTCCCAGCATCCCATACGGTCCCCCAAGCACTGCCAGGAGTAAGTCCTGAGTGCATGAGCCAGGAGTAACCCCTGAGCATCACTGGGTGTGACCCAAAAAGCAAAATAATAATATAAATAAATCATCTTCTCCCACTCAACTCTGAACGTGGCTTTCAGGGTCAGCCCCAAATGACTCCAACTTCTAAACTGGAAAGACAGTCGAGTAAGTTTTCCTCGAGAAGCCCGTGTGCTTCCGGGGTGTGTGGAGATGGCCACGTGGAAAACTGGGTTTTTTTTTTCCTTAATTGATTAAGGTGCTAATGACAAGATTCACCCCTGTACCTACTTGCCTCCCCCAAGATCCTGAGGGCCCCTCCTTTCAATGGGAACTTTGCTCAGGAAGAAAGACACAGGAAGCTGTGACTCTCTTTAAGGCAGGGGAGCCCGAAAGGGTCCTTCTTGCAGTCTGCACTCCTCCACGTCTGCTTTCTCGGCCGGAGCAATAGTACAGCAGGGAGGGCATTTGCCTTGCACGTGGCCGATCTGGGTTCAATCCTCAGCATCCCATATTGTCCCTGAGCACTGCCAGAGTGCAGAGCCAGGGGTAACCCCTGAGCATCATTGGGTATGACCCAAAAAGGCCAAGAAGAATCCCCAACATTCCCTTAGCAAACCTGTTCCTTACAAAATGGGGTACAAAATGGGGCCTAAGGATTTATTACCTTGTATATATATAAATATATACATATATTTATATTTATATTATTATATATTTATATTATTATATATTTATACCTTATATATAAATATGTAATATGTATATACTATATATTTGTATATAAGATATATTATACATATTTAAATATATATTATATTTTATTTAAAAGAATAAATGTATATGCCTCTCAGAGAGCCCGGCAAGCTACCGAGAGTATCCTGCCCGCATGGCAGAGCCTGGCAAGCTCCCTGTGGCGTATTCCATATGCCAAATACAGTAACAATAACAGTCTCATTCTCCTGGCCCTGAAAGAAGCCTCCAATTGTTGGGAAAAACAAGTTAAGGAGAGGCTGCTAAAATCTCAGGGCTGGGACAAATGGAGACGTTACTGCCGCCCACTCGAGTAAGTCGATGAACAATGGGATGATAGTGATTGTCAGGAAGAAAGCTCAGTGGGCTGGAGCTCATTCTTTGCCTGCCAGAGGGAGCTCCGTACTTCATGTTGAATGAAATCAGCCAGAGGGGGAGGAACAGACTCGGGAAGCAACTCTCTCATCCGCCTGCCCGAAGTAAGCCTCAGAGGGGACTCTCAATGTCAATGGCAATAGAAAGGAAGGGGGGGAGAACTTCAGTAGCTTGGCACTGGGGCAGGGGTGGGGGAGAGGGGGGGTAGTTAAGGAAGGGAACATTAGGACCATGGGGGAGGGGAAGTGCCTGCCACAGAGGCAGGCTGGGGGGGGGGGGGGAGCAAAACGAGGGACATTGGTAGAGGGTAAAGGGCACTGGTGAAGAGATCGGTGTTGGAACCGTTGTGCCCGAAACTCAATCCTAAATATCTTTGAAACCTTGGGCTTCAAAATCCCTGCAATTCACAGGGATTCAATTAAAAAAAAAAAAAAGAGAGAGAGAGGGGAGGAGCTCCAAGATTAATTCCAGGCACCACATGGTCCCAAACACTGAACCGGGAGTGAGCCCCCTGCCCACTGCCAGGTGTGGCCCCAACACAAAACAAATAAACAAACAAGCTCCAGGGTCAGTTACTTTCCTGGATACCCAACCCCAAGCCCAGCCCCGCCCCACGTCCAGCCCCGAAGGAGGTGACCCGTCAAATGAGAATTTTGTTCCCCACCCAGCTCTGGGCTCACAGTGAATGCAGCGGAGAGAAGAAACACCCCTGTACGTTCTAAACCCCCATGTGATGAGAAGGACACATGTTTTCTAACTGTCCCATTCCTGGGAGTCGGATCCATGGGAGCAGACCCCACGCCTGTCACTCGCCTGGGTCCCTCCGGGCACACAGAGTTGAATTGGAATCTGGAAGACACACGGCAAAGCAGTATTTCTTCCCTGGCTCCAGGTGTGAAGGGTTGTCTGGTACATCGGGACACAGATTCTGGGTAATTCCACCAGTTTCCAGAAGCATCCGGCAGGTGTTCGTATCATTCTCGTTCCTCCAGGTGACAAGAGCGTCAGTGTTCCCTAACGACTCGCTGCGCAGGTCGGAGACAGGACTTGGCACTGTGGTTTAAACATACAATGACGGAGTCACGGGCTCAGTCTCCGACTCCACCTGGTTCCCCCAGCACCCGACCCACAACAGCCCACGCCAGTCCAACACCCTTGAGCACCACCGGGTGTCACCCCAAAAACAAACCCAAAAAGTATCCAGAAAATAGATCGGGGAGTTGGCTCAAGGGATACTAGTGTACATCTGGGAGGAGACCCAGGACTTGGCATCCTATGTAGCCCCAAGCTCCACCCAGGAGTACCAGCTGGGCACTGAGCATTACGGGAAGGTGTGAACAAAAATAAAGATAAGAATAAGAATAGGGCCAGAGAGATTGTACAGGAGTTAAGACACTGGCCTGGCATGCAGCTGCCGGGGGCTACAATATCCAGCACCACATACCGTCCCCTGGGCACCACCAGGAGTGGTCCATGAGCACGGGAATCAGGAATAAGCCCTCGGTACAGCTGGGTGTGCCTCCTCTCTCCCATCCCCCCCCCCACAGAAATAACTAAATAAATAAAAGCACAATAGACACTGACCGAGCAAGATATGAGTGGCTGCCTTTCACAAAGACTCTCTGGGGTCCCTGAGCTTCCAGCACCCCCCATGAGGAGCCTTCCTGGACACGAATGCCCACGGCAATGGCACCATCCCACAGCGGGCAAACCTGGGTGTCCTCGTGCAGAAAGGGTGAGAGCTGGCAGGGCTGGGGCACAGGCCGGGCGCGTGGAGAGCCCAGGTTGGATTCTGGGAAGAGCAGAGTCCCCCAGACGTCACCGGGGGTGACCCTGAGGGCCCCAGGGCTGGGCTGATTATCACTGGAAGTGGCCCTGGGTCAGCTGGCACAGCTAGGGAAGACAGCACCCCCTAATCAAAGCCGGGGAAGCACAGCTGAGGGGCTGAGAGAGAGTGACATGGCCGGGAGCAAGCATGTGACTCCCGGCACCGCTCGGTGGGTGCAGGGCTCCTTTGTCCTGCAGTCCCCCGCGTGCCACCAGGTGTGGCCTGGGTATCCCCAGCACAACTAGCACCACATCCTCAGGCACAGGTGGCTGAGAACCACCGCAGGGAATCTCCTGAGAACCATTTGGGGGGGGGCGGCACCCCCTCAAGAGACGGGGGAAAAAATGCTAAAATCAAAAATGTTTAGGTCCCAGCTCCGTCCACTCCAGATGAACCCCCAATGGCCACAAAACTTCCAGAAGAAAAACCCAGGTACACAGGAGCAGGGACTGACAACGCCAGGCGACACGATGCCAGGCCACACGACAGGGAGGAGGACAGTTCGTCCCTTCCCATCTCCCTGCCTGCTGGGGGTCCTGGTGTCACGCCCACAGACTGCCTCTGGGCGCCATCTCAGGGCCTTGGTCCAGAGACTCAGCAGCTCACCCGAGATCTCTCCCCACTCCCCCAGGGCACTCCAGATGGAGCGGGTGTCCCCTCTCCACCCACCCCAGATGGACCAACCCCTCGTGACAATCACAATAAGAAATAGAAAATAAAGTATCTAACATCTGCCTGTGGCAGGCAGGCTTGACTGGTAGTGGGAAGATTTGAAATAACGGTGGTGGGAAGAGGTGATGGTAGTGGGATTGGTGTTGAAATAATACTGAATGCAATCAACTTATGTGAACAAACTTCTGTCACTGTCACTGTCACTGTCATCCCGTGACAGTGATTTGCTCGAGCGGGTACCAGTAACGTCTCTATTGTGAGATTTGTGTGAACAAACTTACAAAAATAAAATTTTAAAATAAAAAAAAATGTGCAAGGTGTGTCCCACTCTGAGACAGTAACAGTGACCTGATGGCTTCTCAGCAGCCACTGGACATCCGTAGCCTTAATTCTATGGGGTTCAGACAATGAAAGACCAGCATCCATTAGAACTCCTGGTTGCTAGGGTTATGTTATGGGTCCAGATGCAAAAGAATAGCACCCCATGGGATGTGTGTGTGTGTGTGTGTGTGTGTGTGTGTGTGTGTTGGATGAGGGAATCCCTCATCTATTGCTGATGAGAATGCTGACTGGCTCAAACTTTAACAATATGGTGTGTGTTGGATAGGGGAATCCCTCATCTATTGCTGATGGGAATGCTGACTGGCTTAAACTTTAACAATATGGTGTGTGTTGGATGGGGGAATCCCTCATCTATTGCTGATGGGAATGCTGAGTGGCTCAAACTTTAACAATATGGGCACTTCTCAAAAACACTAAGAATTGAGCTTCCATATGACCCAGCAACTCTACTCCTTGACATCTACCCCAAGAGTCCCAAAACTCAGAAATCAGAGAAGACATCTGCACTCCTATGTTCACTGCAGCACTAATCTCAATAGCTAAAATCTTCAAACAATCCAAGAGTCCAAGAACAGACGACTGGATAAAGAAACTATGGTACATCTACCACCATGGAATTCTACTCGGCTATTAACCAATACCAATACCAGCAAGTTGCTGCCATGTGGATAGAACTGAATGAAGTCAGCATGAAGGAAAAGAGGCGGATACAGAATGATCTCTCTCCTTTATATACACAGGATATAAAGAAGCATAGTAGGGGAACACAGAAGGCCAAGAGCAATAGAACCTAAGAACTTGTCGACAGCACTGAGCTTCTTATGGCAGTGAGACATGGTGTGTGTATGGGGGGGAGGGAGGGGTTAGGGGAGCGCACACGGGGGTCTGAGGTTGGGGTGTGGAGAAGAAGGACAATGACAGAGAGAAACAGAGACAAAGATGGAAAGAAATGAACACTCTTGTGGAGATGCAATGCTGGATTCATGAAATTCCATCACTGTTGGGTCTTTGCTGACCTTCTGGGCTTAAATATGTGGTTCTAATTAGCCTTTATAATCATTTTGTAAGAAGTACATTTGCAGGGCTGGAGTGACAGTACAGTAGGTAAAGATGCTTTACTGCATGTGACTGACCCTGATTCAATCCCCGGCATCCCACATGGTCCCCTTGAGCCCACCAGGAGTAACACCTGAGCTCAGAGCCAGAAGTCACCTCTGAGCACAGCCTAGGGAGGAGGAGGAGGAGGAGGAAGAAGAAGAGAAGAAGAAGGAGAAAGAGGAGGAGGGGGAAGAGGAGAAGGAGGAGGAGGAGGAGGACAAGGAGGAGGAGGAAGAGTACATTTGCAGCAATAAAAGGTGTAAAGGACATCTAACCTCAGTAGAATCTAAGTGCAATCAAATCTCCCTGGGCTCTTTTCCTTAGCAACACACATTTTTCTCCAGAGTATCCCCAACTCTCAAGCCCAAACTCCTTGGGATACACATAGTCTCCACTTCCCTGAGGGAGAAGAACCTGTGCATGATGGATAAGCCACTGTTCCCCTTGGGCATCTGTCCCCAAGTCTGGGTAAAAGTAGAGTAACCAATACCAGAAGACTGCTTGGAGCTGGGGAGGTAGAAGTAGTGAAAACCTCCTCAAAGGCACAAGCACTTAACACTGAACTACCCTAGACCCCGTGGTATAGACTACACAAGCCTTCCTCCTGTGAGGTGCCTGAAATGCTCTTTCCAAAGGCACCTAGAATGGGGGGCTAAGACACAGCACGGGGAGGAAAGGGTCGGGATCCCTCCTGGGAGCTTACTTGTTGTGACATTATGGACTCTGGACTCTCCCTGAGTATCATGGTCTAATTCAGGGAAAATGGAGAAAGTGTACGAGGTCGCTGGGAGTAAGTTCATGATCACCATCCAGGTTTGGTTAGAAACTCTCTCCTCCCACTCGGCGTCGGCCTCGCTCTTGATCTGAACACGGTATGAGTAGTTCGAAGCGGCTGCATCCGTGTTCTGCCAGGTCAAGTTCACGGAGGTCGGAGTGAGGAGAACAACATCAATGCTCTCCACGGGGCTGGGTTCTGTTTCCATAACGTTTCCAGAAAGAAAAAAGGAAAAATAAAACATGTTTTCAACAGGAAACGTAAGAATCACCCTCTATGCCCACCTCGGTTGGCCACAGCTCTGCTTCCGAGACGTGCACCGTAGAATTTTGATTTTCTTGAGTCGAGTGCCGGACTTCCCAGACATCAAGACACGCAGACACATACAACGGCATGTGTGTCGGTAAAAGGAGGTTTGCAGATGAAAGACAAGGACCAGGAGATAGTACAGTGGTCAAGGGTTCGATCCCTGGCACAGGGTTCAATCCCTCGCACCACGTGGCCTCCCAAGCCTGGCCCGGTGTGGCCCTGAGACCCCAGAGAACTGCTGGAGTAGCCCCAGGGTCCCCCAGCATGACAGGACACAAGCAGCACCACATCCTCGGGCTTGGCTCGGAACCACGAGCCCGGATGGCCAGGTGTCACCTAATATGGCCCCCAGAACCCCCTAAATACCGTTTGAGAGCCCTTAAATTAGAGATGAAAGGGACAGACAGAGGTTGGCTGTGACTTGAGTAGGGGGACAAATCTCTAGAGAAGTTACTAGAAACAGACACAACTTGAGCGAGGCCTTCATCTCAGGAAACCCATAAAGAGGAGTGGCTTAGACCACATTCGCTGCCTCTGGCCCATGGGCCGGGGTGGAGGAAGGTGGAAAGCCACCAGTCTACTGCCTGGGTTTAACTACTGGGGAGCGTGGCAGGTGTGAGAAGATTGCAGGAGGGGGCCAGAGAGATAGTACAGTGGGTAGGGCGCTCACCTTGCACGCAGCCAACCCAGGTTCCATCTTCAACACCATGTATGTGCTTGGTGTTGCTCAACCCCGAGCTGGTCAGGAGTGATCTCCGAGTACAGAGCCAGGAGTAACCCCTGAGTACAGCTAGATGTGCCTCCCCATCCCCCACCCGCCCAACCGCCCCCCCCCAAAAAAAAAAGTTGCAGGAGACTGGCTTAACAGTACAGAAGCAGGTAAGAGCTTTACTCAAACCCTAATCCCAGGAGGTCCCCTGAAACAGTTTCCTGGCATAAAGACGGCATGGAAGGGGGCTAGGGCACTAGTTCAGGGGTGAGAGCATGCACCCCTCATACAGCCTACCCTGGCTCGATTCCCAACCCCCGATGGTACCCCAAGCATCATTGGGCACAGGCCTGGAGGGACCGCAGCACCGTGGGGGCTAAGCCAGGAGTTCTGAGGGGCTCCTCCAGGCTGGGGGTTGGGCTGGAGGTGGGGTCCGGGTAAGGGACCTTGTGTTGGGGCTTGAAGCTTGGGTCCGCTGTGTGCAAGGCAAGCACCCTAAAGCTGTACTTTCTCTCCACCCCTGGGGCTGTTGTTGCTGTTGTTGTTTTTTAAGATGAAGCGATAGGGATCTAGAAGGACCCATCACTTGCCCGGGGTCATGCGCCTGGCAACTGGACAACCCAGGAAGCAAAACCCGGGTCTGGTTTCTCCACCTGTGTCCTTCACTGCTCAGTGGACCTGGCCCTGATCAAAGGCAAGTGTGAGGGCGGCTCTCAGGGGAACCAGAGATCCCTGGCTCGAGGCCCTAGGGTGAAAGTGGGGAGAGGGATGACCCGGAGGCCTCAGGAGCCCCACGACAGTGGCAGAGCTGCCCTCTGCCCGACACAGCCCCCGCGTGCTCACTTGTTTGCACTTGGCAGCAGGACTCTGAGGAGTTGAGGACGGCCTGGTAGCGGGTGCCTGGTGTCAGCCCCACAAAGGAGATCTTCCCGGCGGGGGCGTCTCCCGCCAGAGGCTGGGGCTCGATGACCTGGTCGCTGCCATCCCTCAGCGAGAGGTTCCCCAGCACGCCACTGAAATGGATCTCCTTGGAGGTGGAGGTGTACGTGACCTGCTCGCAGCCTGCCACAGGGGAAAGAAAACAGGACGGGTTGATCCCAAGCGTCATCCTTCCCCCCCCAGAGGGGCCCACAGTTCACTGGACTGTTTTGTTTTGTTTTGTTTTTTTGCTTTTTGGGTCACAACCCAGCGATGCTATCGCTCTGCCCCCCCCCACTGGACTATTCATTTGTAAATGCACCATCCTCCCGGGCTCCCCGCCACCCTCCACCCGCCCCCTTCTCCAGCTTCAAAGCATCAACTCTGCACTCTCGCTGCTGCTTTCGCCTGGAGGCCTGTGACTCCTGATTTGAGCCCCGCACCGGGGACTGTCCTGCTTCTGTACCAAACTGGGAAGCAAAGGCAGCAGAGCGTGGTGCAGGCATGGCGTTGGCACGATGGCTGGATTAGCAGAGATGCGCTTTATTAAGTGCTTCCGGCCAGATCTGCACCCGTCTGACAGCACTGTAAGAACAGTCTCATGATTTTATCTCTCTGGTTCACAGACTTTGGGGTTTTTACCCACAGGGCAGGGGGAGTTCCCAAATCTTAAGGGCAAAGAAAAGCTACCAATTTTCCACCCAAAGGGAAAATACCAAAAACATTTGCAAAAAAAAAAAAAAAAATATATATATATATATATATATATATATATATATATAGTAAGGGCATATTTTAGAACACATCGATCTTTAATGGAATATATTTAGCCTTATTTAAAAACTTTTCCATAAGCCCATATATCTCTAGAGAGAGACTATATTCTTATTCTTCTATTTTACTATATACCAGAGAGAATCGGCAATGGTTGGCAACTAAGATACAGAACGCCCCTTGGGAACAAAATCTACATTAAAGCTACCCCTGGTTTTCTAAAGATTATACAAACCCTAGATGCCATTTAAAAACATCATGAGCATGGGGGCCAGAGCAATAGTCTCGAGGGAGGGTGTTTGCCTTGCACGTGGCTGACCTGGGTTCGATCCCCAGCATTCCATATGGTCCCCCAAGCACTGCCAGGAATGATTCCTGAGTGCAGAGCCAGGAGTAACCCCTGAGCATTGCCAGGTGTGACAACCCCCCCACCAAAAAAAAAAAATTTTTTAAAAAAAAGCATCATAAGCAGCGGCCAGAGTGATAGTACAGCAGAGAGGTCATTTGCCTTGCACACAGCTGATTTAGGTTCGATCCCTGATTTAGGCATCCCATACAGTCCCCAGAGCATTGCCAGGAGTAATTCTTGAGCGTGGAGTCAGGACTAACCCCTGAGCGTCACTGGGTGTGGCCCCAAAACAAAAACAAACAAAAAATCATGAGCAATGTAGCAACCCAGGAGAATACTAGGGGACCAGCAAACACATAAGATCAATTCAAATCATATTATATCAGTTTCAACTAATTCAGTTTTTTAAATCAAACGCCCCTTCCTCCCCTCCCCCACGCCCCACATAGATAAAAATATACAATATACGTTAGGGGGAAAAAAAGTCACAGAAGATATAATTTTTAAAGTGTTTTCAGGGAGGCACAAATGAACAGCATGCTCTTCCTTTTCATTTGCCATCTGCACCCTCTCCCCACGTAGAAAGAAAAACTCCAGGCTCTGGTGGAGCTTTGGAGCCAATTCTCCTTTTCTGCGATTTTTCCCGCTGCTGTTAACACTTGCATCCACCGGGGGGCGGTGATGAACAACCCAAGCGTTGGAGAGGGAAGCGGTACTCACAGTCACCTGCGCACGCGACCTGCAACAGAAAAGAGAGAGAACGCGGAAGTCAGCAGATTGCAGCAGGCCTGGTGGCCCATGCAGACGCGGGGGCAACGGGGCAGAGAACTTCATGGTGGGGGCGGGGAGGAGTGACGCACGCGAGGCCCAGCCCAACTGACCTAACCTGCATGACCACTGAAAGTAGATAAAGGACCAAACGTGAGGGCCCCTCAGTACCTATGTTGCAAAAGGAGAGAGAGAGTAGGGGGGAGGCTGTCTGCCATACAGGCAGGGGGAGGGGCGCGATGGGGGGAGGGAGGAATACTGGGGACATTGGTGGTGGAAAATGTGCACTGGTGGAGGGATGGGTGTTCGATCATTGTGTGACTGAAACTCCAACACGAAAGCTTTGTAACAGTATCTCAAGGTGATTCGATTAAAAAGGAAAAAAAGCCGGCACAACCGCAGGTTACAGATGAACCACAGACTCCCTCGGCTCTAGATGGCCCATGTGCTGGGACCACGGCGCCCTTCCCGGCAGACACATCCTATCCCCGGAATGCTCCCACGAGGGAACAACCAACCACCCAGACCCTAGAGCCAAGGCGAGTCAAGCCAGTTGACGGCACACAAGAAACTGCAATGGGGCTGGAGCGATAGATAGCACAGCGGGTAGGGCCTTTGCCTTGCACACGGCCGACCCAGGTTCAATTCCCAGCATCCCACATGGTCCCCTGAGCACTGCCAGGAGTGATTCCTGAGTGCATTAGCCAGGAGTAACCCCTGTGCATTGCCGAGTGTGACCCAAAAAGTAAAAGAAAAGAAAAAGAAACTGCAAATGCCCGCTCCTTCTTCCTGCCACCAGTAGGGGACAGTCACCCTTTTTGAAAAGGGACGCAGCAACCTCGGGGATGAAGGTTGGAAATCCAGAGGCTGAAAAATCAGTCAAGTCCAGTTCTCTATCTGCCTGTCCTCCAAGCTACTACTCCTGGCCCATAAATTATAAATTCCCACACACACTTTAAATGCTGGAAAAAGAGTTGGCAGAGCAGGTGAGATGATTCGGCAAGCAGGGTGCCCGCCTTGCCCACAGCTGAGCGGATTTAATCCTCAGGCACCACATATGGTCCCCCAGAACCTCGCCAGGAGTGACCCCTGAGCACTGCGCCAGGAATAAAGCCTGAGCACCAACAGGTGTGGCCCCAAATATTTGAGGCTATTTTTTTTTTCTTTTCTGCAAACACACTTTTTTTACTTAATCGGACTACTCAAAGGAGGGTCCTCTTGGGGCTGGAGCAATAGCACAGCGGGTAGGACGTTTGCCTTGCATGCGGCCGACCTGGGTTCGATTCCCAGCACCCCATATGGTCCCTTGAGCACTGCCAGGGGTGATTCCTGAGTGCAGAGCCAGGAGTAACCCCTGAGCATCACTGGGTGTGACCCAAAAAAAAAAGTGAAGGGGGTCCTCTTGAAGATGAAAATGATCAAGAGGGCATCTAGCGGAAAGAATGTCCTCCCCGAGAACACAGTTCTGCCTCCGCCCAAGTGGCTCCGCCACCACGAGGCCCGTCATGATTGATGCTCTAGAAACTGCTCCCACGTTCAGGCCACTTAGCACCTGCTCCCCAAACCAGATCCTTCCTTGTCCTGCCTGCAGTTTCGCATCCCTCCCGGCAGGCTCTTTTCCACCCAGAGCAAAGGCCGCGAGCAGGTCTCCCACGGCCAGATCCCTGAGGGCCCCGGCCAGAAACTCACTCCCCCTCGGACCAGCCCCACGCAAATGAAATGCACAACCCCCAACAACAGACACCAGGGCCGGAGGGTAAGGCTCTTGCCATGAAGACAGTGGTTGGACCATGAAACTTCTTTTGACTTCCTGGAGCGCCTGGCCACGGGGACACCTCCACCTCTGCAACACTGACAAAACCAGGAGTAGCACACGAGATAGGATGGGCTGTAACGGAGAAGGCAACCAGTCTCGATTAAAAGAAAAAAAAATCTAAAGACAGAGGCTTAACCTATAACATCTTAGTAATCTCTTCTACGAGGACGTAATGGCTCCATGGTGAGACACAACACATCTTCACTAACTTTCTTCTAAGGAAACACTTTGTGGATCGCTCTGTTAGCAAATTATTGGTAACAAGCAATATAAAATAAGTTATTGAAGGCCTGCTATGAGGGCAGGCTCAAGGGGTAGTTGGGAAAACTGGACAGAATGGTGGAGGGAGGGTGTAACAGTGGTGGAGTTGGTGTTGGAGTATTGAACACCTGAAATAAACCATGAACAACTTTGTAAACCAGTGTTTATATAATGCGTAAGGAATAAATTAAAAGATAATAATAATAATAATAATAATAATGGTTGGATCCCTAGTATGCCCTATGTCATTCCCCATCAGAGCCAAGGGTGAGCCCTGAGCACAGAGTCAGGAGTAATCTCTGAGCATCACTGGGTGTGGCCCCCAAACCAAGAAACAAAAGAACAGACTCCATCTGGGCCCCATGCCCGGGACACGCAGCGGGCTCTTACGAGCACCACTGGGATAAAGAACATACCTCTCGTTCTGAGAGAAGGCCGCAGGAAGGGACTCCCCCCAAAGTGCCCGCTCCACTCAGGGCCACGGCACACGGCGGCACGTGGGAGTCCAATTCTCAGCCCACGCTGGGTGGACTGCTAGTGACCGCGGTTCGCAGAAGACAAGGACGCCAAGTGCCCCCCCCGCTCACGTTAGAGGGGCGGAAGGAACGGCCTGATTCCCACCAGCCAAGGAAGACACGCAGCCTCCCCTCGCTCCCTCACACACAAGCCGAGGGCGGGGAGGGTCCTCCCCACTCCCTCCCCCCTGCATCCCTGCCGGCTCTGTCCCTGCTGCCACAACCCGACCCGGCCAGGTCGGAGCTTTCTCACGCTTCTTGGGATTCTGCACCTCCACTGTGCAAAGCACCCACCATCACGACCCACACCAACAGCAGGGCGCTGGTGGTTCCGAGTCCTGTGGGGGGTGGGGGGAGCAGCGGTTGAACATCAGCCACGTCAGCTCAGGACTGATATGACGGAGTGGAGGATGTCCCCGCTCCACACGTGTGGCTGTGCTTTATCCTGGGCACGTGTGGCCATGCGCTGTGTCCTTACCCCAAACCATTCAGCTCACCTACCCACCAGCCCCACGCAGCAACGAGGAACACTGAAGATCAGGCTCCTGGGCCAGAGAGACGGGACAGGGGCTTAGGCGCTTGCCCTGCACGGTGGCCAGGCCGGGTTCAGCCCCGAGCACCACATCGGCTGCATAAACAAACCCCCGAATGACCATGGGCTCTGCAAGAAAGAAGGGAAGGAGCCATACACGGAAGCCACTCGGGGAGGAAGCTCTGAGGGATCGGGGGGAGGGGAGCCAGAGAACCACGCCGCGGGGACCGGGTTTCCCACTATGAAAATCCAGGAGAGCCACTCGCCAGCGGGCAGGGTGCTAGCCGGCACACGGCCAACCTGGGTTTGATCCCCAGCACCCGGGATGGTGCTTTGAACCCTGCCAGGAGGGATCCCTGAGCACAGCTGGTGTGACCCCAAAACCAAAAATAAATTATAATCAATTAAAATAAATGCCAGCTCTGGGTCTCTGTTCTCGGCAAAAAGAGCAGCAGAGCCTGGATTCGAACTGAGGGCGGCGTCCGACTCGAATCCAGGCTCTAAAGCAGCGATTCCCAGGACATAACACAGTCCCCACCCCAGCCCAGCCCCGGGGACCCTGGGACAACCCAGAGAGGGGTGGGATTTGTTGGTTAAATTAGTTTGGGACCCTCTGTCCAGCTCCCAGGGGAAAGACACTGGTTAGAAATTTACTAGGACTGGGGCTGGAGCGATAGCACAGCGGGGAGGGCGTTTGCCGACCCGGGTTTGATTCCCAGCATCCCATATGGTCCCCTGAGAACCACCAGGAGTAATTCCTGAGTGTAGAGCCAGGAGTAACCCCTGTGCATCGCCAGGTGTGACCCAAAAATAAAAAATAAAAAAGTACTAGGATTTAGAGATTTTTTTTCTTTTTTTCTTTCTTAGTGAAGGATGGTAGTTTTGTCAGATGAAACTTGCTTCGAAACTCACCTAAGGATAGTAGAAATAAGGGCCAGGAGGGTGGCCCCACAGCTTAGAAGCTGATCTCATGTGCTGGGGGAAAGGCGGGTGGGAGGGAGAAGAGACCACTAAGTAAATGATGGCTGGAGGGACCGCTCAGATGGTAGATGCGTGCTGAAAGTGGACTATGGGCCAAACATGATGGCTGCTTAGCGCCTATATTGCAAACCATAACACCCAAAAGGAGAGAGAGAGTAAGAGGGAATGTGTCTGTCACAGAGGCAGGGGGAGGGTAGAGGTAGGGGTGGCGGGAGGGACACTGGGAACACTGGTGGTGGAGAAAGGGCACTGGTGGTGGGATGGGTATTCGAACATTGTTTGATTAAAACGTAATCATGAACATTTGTAAGTCTGCAACTGTATCTCATGGGGACTCACTAAAATAAAAATAATTAATTTTTAAAATTTAAAAAACTAAAAAGAAAAAATACATATCTGAGAGGAAAGTGGCAAATAGGTGTTCAATAGAGACAGGCTTCTCCAGAGTGGAGATAAACCAGCAAAGAAACAGACAAACAAGTGAGGTATGCGTTCAAGGTGAACATATGCATGTATTTTTTTTTTTTAAAGAGAGTGATACTGTCCCAAATAATTTTATTTTCTTTTCCCTTTTTTTTTTGGCAGGAGTCAAGTGATGCCAGGGACCAAACCCAGTCCTCATACATGCAAGACTCTTAGCTCCAGGCAGGCCCCTGATGCTGCCCCAAGCCTCGCCAGAACATTCTCCAGGTCCAGCATAAACATATTGGTCAACCAGATGTCCAGGCATTCACTGTGCCCCAAGAACACCCAACATCCCCCAAGTGCCGTGGTGGTTCCTCTAGTAGCCCCCAGGACTCCCAGCACGAGAGTCACCATATCACCACATCGCCAGGTCCAAGCAGGTGACCCTCTGGCCTGGGGAATCGAATGTCACCAGGAGTGGCCCTAGTCAGCCTGAGCTCAGCTTGGGAGTCCCCCCAACAAAAAAAAAAAAATGAAGCAGAGCAAATAGGGTGTTAGCCTTGCACGCAACCAACCTGGGTTCAACCCTAGCACCCTGTTTGGTCCCCCGAGCCCCGCCAGGAGTGACCCCTGAGCACAGAGCCAGGAGTCAGCCCTGAGTGTCACAGGTGTCCCTAAACAACTATAAATAAGTCACAATCACCACTTGTGCCGCCTCCTCTGGGGAGAGCCACCCCACCGGGCTCCCCGTTCCCACCCCCAGAGAGAAGTTCCTATTTCACAGCCTCTTGGGGTTTCTGCTGAGGAGCTAAAACTCTCTCTTCTGCCCTTCGGGACTGACCTGCAGGCCTGGAGGAGCTTCCGGTCACAGGGCTCCTCCAGGGCCCAGAGAGAACCACTCCGTGGGGACACTGCCCTCCTCTGCCCTCAACGCCCTGCAGCCCAGCGGCGGCCATTCCTCAGTGGTCCACTATGAATGTGGGATTCTCCCCGCTCAACGCCTGAACCCCGGGGCTCTCGGTCCATGAGCCTCAGGCCTGCACGGGAGCAACATTATTCCCCCAAGCACAGTAAAGTCAGGCTTGGAAACCCCAGCCCTGATGAGCAGACACCGAGTCATTCCAGAACGGACCCTCAGGACGTGCCTGCTTTTATTTTTTGGGCTCTGAGCACAGACACTGGAGAAGAAGCGACGGGACGTGGCTGTCTGCAGTGATGGTTTCTCTGTCCTGCCGAGCATCTCCGACGCGGTCCACGATCCCTCACAGGGAACGGACAAGACCCAACCCGAAATCAAGGCCCTTTTAGCAAACATCACGGAGCCTCTGCCACTGTACCCTCAGCTCTGTGCCCCGCTGTGTCCCCCTGGTGGTGCCCATGACATGGCCACTGAAGTACAGGAAGATGCTGTCTCAAAGGGGCCAGGTGGGCAGATGGACAGATGACACACCCACCCAGGTCCCCAGGGTCTGTCCACCTAGGCGGCACAGGAGCCCTCAGGAGGAAGCAGCATGCAGCACAGGTCCCAAGGGTGCCCTTTGGTGGCACTAGATGAGTCAACACCCACCCAGCTGGCAGAGCAGTGGGAGATGGGCGGGGGTGGGCAGGGATGTCCAGGGGCCCGCTGGGCAGAGCAGGGGGAGCCTGGAGTCTGCAGGGGAACCCAGAAGAACCACGGCCCAGAGTTCCGGTCATGTGAGTGCTGCGAGCGTGTCACTTGGGCTCCGTGGCCCTGGGCACGGTACAGGCCAAACACTGAGCTCTGGGGTCCCCCCAACCAGACGGGTCTCCACTGATAGCACGACAGAGCGTGTGGGCAGCACGTGTGGCCACGGAAGGATCCCGCTCACTCAGACCAAACAATTCGTGACCCTCTTCTCGTCTCCCCAGCCTCCGACGCTGCGTCATCCGCTCACTCAGTGACTCTCCAAGGCCACTCCTGGCCCTGGGCACTGTCCACACCCCTCACAGTCCATGCTCAGGTGTGTGGCCTGCAGCCCCCAGCTCCGCCCAAGCTGCAGGAACAGCACATATGGTGGCTCTGACTCTTCCGGAGCTCATGGGCAAGAGATGCTCCAAAGACACGGACTGAGCCACACAGCCAGGGCCAGGAGCCACCCAGCAGAAAAGGCAGAGGGACCCCCAGGGCCCGGGGGAGCCTGGGAGACAGGGACTGGGGGCGGGGGCGGGCTCAGAGCAGGGAAGAGGTGCAGGAATCACGGTGCTGACAGTGGCCCCGGGTGGAAATGTCTTGCCAGTGAGTCTGCCGGGTACGGAACTGACCGAGTCCTGCTCCAGGCCAGCAAGGTGCCCCAGAGCCAGAGTCACCCTCTCCCCTTATCCCGGGGGCAGGGCCTGTGTTTACTCCATTGTAGCCAGAGACACTGAACCTTGAGGAAGTTAAGCGCCCGGCTCAGCATCTTCCCGCTGGCCAGGCTAAGGCCGGCCGGACTCCTGTTCCCGTTCCTGACCAGAGAATGTGGAAGTTCCTGGTGCTGGGATACCCAGGTCTCAACCCAGACCAAGGGGGCCCCAAAGGCAGCCCCAGGGCAGCCATCCCAGGCCCAGGCGCCAGAGCCCCATCAGCTGGGGGGAGTGCGGGGCGGGGGGGCTTCCACACCAATCCAGAAAGGAGCGGAGTTCCACAGTGAATTCACAGCCCAGCCTGGATTTTAGCAAGTGATAAAGCTTCGACTTTTCTATTCTCCACGCTGGGCTTGGAGGGATGGGGAATAAGTGACTGACTAACACAATGGGTAACAATAGACTCTTTATCCTCCGAAAACTGAGCCCACACACCATATGACACTAGTTATTTTTACCCGCTGACGTAATTAACCAAAATGTGAGCCACGTCAAGCAATTTCTGAAATCAGAAAACGTTCCATGGCATCTCTGAGAAGACCACCATGCTTCCCAGCTCTTTCGAGAAGTCCCGGGCAAGAATGATTTCCCCAACGTGCCAGCCCCTGAGGAACAAATGATCAATCATGAAAGCGGCAGACATTTCCAAGGGCTCTCCTGCAGAACCTGAAGCCAGGCCATAAACATCGTCCGGGGGAATATTCCAGAAGGCAGGTGAAGTGCCTGGCACGAATGCCACTGGGCAGAGGCAGGACAGAGCAACAGGCAACCAGGCAAATGGTGACCACCGAAATCCATCACATAAGTAACCAGGGGAAGAACGAGGGACTGGCTGATTCAGCCTTAGCTTCAAATAAATGATCCGCTACAGGGGTGTGGAGGAAGAAGGGGTATGTACTGTAATTCTGTGCTCCCCTGCCCCAGCTCAGACAAGACTTCTACGGAAGAGATGAATGCCAGGCACCCCTCGAAAACCAACCAACATGCCCCTCTCTCCCCTCCAGGCCAGTGGGAGGCAGGATGAGGTTCCGATTAAAGGAACCAGAGGGGGCTATTTTGGTGAAACTATGAGAACTTTAAGACGCAGAGCTGAGGATGACCTTGGAAACCCCAAACCAGAAGTTTCCATGGGTTATTTTTAGCAGCCAAGTTATTTTGTCCCCAAAAGAAAAAAAAAATCGTATGAAAAATGACATGTATAGAATTCTCCCTACCAATCTGGGGACACAAGATTGTCTATGTCTCCCCGAATAAAGGGAGCTTTTTCCACCATATAATCTTCTGGAATCCAAGCCACCCTATTTTTGTTTAAATACCATTGGCCTGGAACTGGGGTAACAGCCACAGGACAGTGCATAGGGTGCTTGCCTTGCATACGCCCAGCCCGGGTTCAATCCCCAACATCAGATATGGTCCACTGAGCACCACCAGGAGAGATCTCTGCGTACAGAGTAAGGAGCAAGTCCTGAGCATTACCAGGTATGCTACATACCACCCCCCCCCCGAAAAAAAATTGACCAGTAACCAAATAAAGACATTCGTTGTATCTGATGCATAAAAATATAGCGTAGCGTGGAGGGATATAAACAAAATGCAAACATGAAAGTTCACAAGTTTGTAACTGTAACTCATAGTGATTCACTAATAAAAAAATGTATATATCATAGCATACTGGGGCAATGAAGTTATTCATAACCATTTTAAACACAGCCTAATTGTATATGGGGGGGTGCTTTGTCTTGTCTTTTAATTTTATTTATTTTTGGTTTTTGGGTCACACCCAGCAGTACTCAGGGATTACTCCTGGCTCTGCACTCAGGAATAACTCCTGGCAGTGCTCAGGAGACCCTATGGGATACCAGAGATAGAACCCAAGTCCGCTTCGTGCAAGGCAAACGCCCTACCCGCTATCCTATCGCTCCGGCCCCTGTTCCATTTTTTAGTGAAGCTTAAAGCAAACACTCCAGGAACCCCTGACACACCTCAAGGAGTCTGGTTTGGAAATGGGCGAGCGAGCTCCCCTCACACTTCACGAAAGCAAGTCCCAGAACAGAGGCCAAGCACCCAGACAGAAGTGCCCGTCTGAGGATTCCATTGGCCACTCAAGAGCTTCAAAGTCTGCAGGCCGGGGGGAGGGGGGCAGGGCGCGGGCGCTGCACACTTTTCTGCAACTATGCAATCAATACGAGGTACCAAACCCGATCTCCACTGTGCACAGCATGAGACTCGCCCACCAGTGCCCGCCTCCAGCAGACCACTGAACCATCCTCCCCACCCGCCGTCACCAATTCACCGCTGTATCGCTGGCAAATGTGCTCCAGCCCTTCGGAGTCAAGCAACCTCACGGGCCCTTCCGGCTTCTAATGAAACATCAGTATAACCAGCACCAAAACAAAGTTTCAAGGCAAAATCCCACCAGGGGCCTGGAGCAGAGACTGATCTTAGGGTCATGTTGTTGGTGGGCAAATCACATGGGGGCTGGTACCACCAAGCCCGTCATGATGGTGCAGAGTGGGCACATCCCTGAGGTGCAAGGAATGGAAAGAAGTCATAAAACTCGGGATAACGAGGAAGCAGGATCATCACTGCCTCTTCGGGAAGCCGGGACACAGCAAAGGGACACCACAGGGGGTTTTCCAGGGCTCAGAAAGCCCCCTGAAGGTCCTAAACCATCAGTGGACCAACACGTGCATTGCATCAGGTTTCCCAGACCAATCACCTTTGCTATTGTGCAGCTTCAGGCAACAAGGCATGTGCCCCTAGCTGTGGCCACGCCCAATAAAATTTGGAGAAGCATTAAATCTGCATTTCCTATTATTTTTTTCATGTCATAAAAGATCTGTCCCCTCTGGGCTGGGTTTGTCTATGAAACAGGTAGAATCCAATCTTAACCCAGAGACCCTCTAAAGACAAGCACAGAAATTATTGATCACAAGCAATATCAAATAAATTATTGAGCGCCTGCTATGGGGGCAGGTTTAAGGGGTGGCTGGGGTAATTGGAGACAGTGGTGAAGGGAGGGTGCAATGGCTGTGGGACTGGTGTTGGAATATTGAATGCCTGTAATAAATTGTCATGTACCAACTTTGTAAACCACAGTGTTTACATAAAGTGAAGGGGGAAAATTTACACATGCAGGTCTCACCTATTCCATGTAAACTCCAAAATATATTAACACAGAATTGCTTTTAAAGTGTTAAGGATATTGGGGCTGGGTGATAACACAGCGAGTAGGGCGTTTGCCTTGCATGCGGCCGACCCGGGTTCGATCCCCAGCATCCCATATGGTCCCCCAAGCACTGCCAGGAGCAATTCCTGAGTGCGGAACCAGGAGTGACCCCTGAGCATCTCTGGGTGTGACCCAAAAAGCAAAAAAAAAAAAGTGTTAAGGATAGGTGAGACCTGAGTATTACCATGAGATCCAGGTATAAAATAAAATGCAAGGTAAAAATTCCAGAGTTGAAAACATACATATGTAAATGAGAATAGGCATTTTATATTGTATTAAATGGTTTTAATTTTATTTACTGTCATCCCATTGCTAATCGATTTGTTCTAGCAGGCACCAGTAACGTCTCTTGATTGTGAGACTTATTTGTTACTGTTTTTGGCAAATCCAATACTCCACGAGTAGCTTGCCAGGCTCTGCCGTGCGGGCGCGATACTCTCAGTAGCTTGCCGGGCTCTCCGAGAGGGGCGGAGGAATCGAACACGGGTCAGCCACATGAAAGGCAAACGCCCTGCCGCTGTGTTATCGCTCCAGTGGGCTTTTTTATTTACATGGACCAAAATCATATCGCAATCACTAATTGACCCTTACTGATTTATTCTCTGATCATCCTTTTTGCCAGTTCTTAAAGTTTTGCTGGAATAAGCAATATAAATTAAATTCATTACGTGCTGAACAGGGCAGGTTGGGATTGGGAGGGAAACTGGGGATACTGGTGGCAGGAAGGTCACACTGGTGGTGTTGGAACACTAAAGCTTGAATCAACTATATGAAGGACAACTTTGTAAATCACGATGTTTTTAATAAAAAATCAATTAAAAACTAAAAATAAAAATAAAGTTAAAAGAAACAGGGGCCAGGTCTTGCCCAGAGGACTCAAGTTTATCCACCATGGCTTGACCACATGTGGACCATGGGTGGAGCAACGGGGACAGGCCTGCAGCGGGTCAGAGCAGGAGCCTGTGGCCGAGGTCTGGCTCCATGTCCTGGTTCTAACAGTGACGAGCCTAGACGTGAAGCTGAAGGCCAGTCTCCTCATCTCGAAGCAGAGCTTCAAGCAGGCTACACACCCTCGGATGAGTCGAGGGAATGATGTCCCGGCCCGCACAGAGCAAACGGCTCCAGAGGGCAGTGCTGAATTGTTGGTTTGCTTTGAGCTCACTTTCAAGAAACTCAGTTTAAGAACACAGAGGCTGGGGGCCAGAGAGCTAGTACAGGAGTTAAGGGGCTTGCCTTGTCTGTGACCAACTCCAACTGGAGCCCCACCGAAGGCCACCAACACACTAAGAAGTGATCCCTGAAAACAGAGCCAGGAGCAAGCTTTGGTAGCACCAGGTGCGGACCAAAACCCAAACTCCCAACCCCCACTCCCTCAAAAAAATAGGGTCTAGGCCAAAGAGATAGCACCATGGGTAGAATATTCGCCATGTACAGTGCAACAGACGCAGGTTCAATCCCCAGCATGGCATAAGGTCCTTAACACACACACACACACACACACACACACACACACACACACAGGGTCTCTTGAGGCTAGTCTGAATTTCCCCTTGGAAATCTTTGTCTGAGGAGACAGGGGAAGGAGCAAACTATTTCTTCATGAAGACTAGGTATTGGGGGTTTTTTTCTTATACACTTCTACTAGTGTCTTGTATATCCTGGATATTAATCCCTTCTCAGATGGGTATTGGGTAAATATTCTTTCCCATTCTGTGGGCTCTTTCTGTATTTTGGTGACTGTTTCTTTTGAAGTGCAGAAACTTCTTAGTTTGATGTAGTCCCATTTGTTTATGTTTGCTTCCCCTTGCATGGTCAGTGGTGTTTCATCCTTAAAGATGCTTTTAGCTTCAATGTCATGGAGAGTTCTGCCTACATTTCCTTCTATGTACCTTACAGATTCACGTCTGATATTGAATGTCTTTAATGTCTTTAATCCACTTTGATCTGACTTTTGTGCCTGGCATTAGACAGAGGCCAGAGTTCATTTTTTTGCAGGGAGCTATCCAGTTTTCCCAGCACCACTTGTTGAAGAAGCTTTCCTTGTTCCACTTCACATTTCTTGCTCCTCTGTCAAAGATTAAGTGGCCGTATATTTGGGGGTCTGTGACAGAAAGACGAAATAACTTAAACCCTGGTCTACTGCTACCAAGTACAGTGTCTGAGGGTCAAACATACTGGCCAGCTAGGAATGTGGCTCAGTGGTAAAGTACATGCTCGGTGAGGATGAGGCCCCGGGTTCAATCCCCACCACTAAATAAAATCTAACAGTGGCCAGAGAGCAGCGTCTAGACACTGGCTGTCTGACCCGGGGATTTAGAACAGATACCTTACTCTGCCATTAGCTTCCCTTATCTCTCCGCTGATTCACAGACCCGGAGACATTGGATCCCACCTGATCACACTAACTGTCCGGTGGTCGGCTGCTGAATTCAGGCCCTGGGCTGGGGGTGCTTTCACGGTCCCCAGCGTCCAGGCCTCTGTAGCCAGCTGGACAGAGGAAGTGAGGTAGAAGGTGCAGTGCACACACGGAATGCTCCTTCTGTGCGGAGGAGGAATGAGACGGAGCTGGCTGTCCAGGTGCCGGGGGCAGGTGGGGAGGTGGGGGCGGGGGATGCTGGGGAATGGCCTCGGGCGAAGCTGTTATTCGGGGAATTTGAGGTATGCTCGTACGTGGAAAAACGAACATGGAATGTGGGTTCTGCTTGTCTCGCTCACACTTTCCACACCGCAGAAGGCATTGATTAGATCTCTTGTTCAAAAGCAAATAAACACATATGTTGAGAAGTTCGGGGAAAGACTTAAAGCAGCAGACTGCAAGAAGTGGATAGACTCTAATTAAGCTCCCCACCCAAGGGGGAAGAAACAACCAGTTGTTTATTTATCCTTCCCCCTTGCCAGTTTTTTTTTGGTGGGGGGGGAAGATGGGCACACACACCCAGCAGTGCTCAGGGCTAACTCCTGGCTCTGTGCTCAGGGATCACTCCTGGCTGGGCTCGGGGGATCATATGGGGGGTGCTGGGGATCAAATCCAGGTTGATCCTATTGTTCCATCACTCTGGTTCCCCTTGCCCCGTTCGTGCACCTCACCTTGTATCTCAATTCCTCTGTCCAGCTGGCCACAGAGGCCTGGACACAGGGGGCCGTGAACGCACCCCCCAGCCCAGGGCCTGAATTCAGCAGCTGACCACCGGACATTGGGAGAGCCATCCAATGAGGCTGAGGAGACTGGATTCTGGAACTGGATTTGACCCGGACGTGAGGAAGAAAGACAGGACACATTCACGTTACCAATGGGGGCACTTCTAGGAACCTATGTCAGCCTAATTCTCCCCTGGGTCTCTGCTTTTTCCTTCCTCGAGCCTGTTCCTGGACCAGGTCCAGTGACCTGGAAAATCCTCGGTCCTTGACCCAGGTCTCCATCCAGGGAAGTGGCCGGGCTTCAAGTGGGGTGGGATTTTATCATGGCTAAAAGCGCCCAGGAGCGGTTCTCCAACCTTGGTATTAGAACCATCTGAAGAACTCTGGAAGACTCGGAAACGGTCCCAGCCCTGCCCGTCTCTGGCCAGCCTGGTTCTGTGTTCTTATCGGTTCTCCAGTCTAAGTGACTTGAATGTCCTCCAAGGTCTGAGAATCACTGGCTGAAGGTATTTCCCAGGGAGCGTGAGAAAGAGGAAGTTGCTCCACGCGTCCCCTCGGCTCAGACATCTTAGCACGCCAGAAATTCCGGGAAAAGCCGGAACACCCCAAACAGGGGGGAGCTGGGAGTTGAAAACTCAATGCAGAGTAAACCGCAGACATTCTTTAATGGGCTCCAAGTGGGGGGGGGGGGGGGGGGCGGGGGAGGGAGCATCATGGGCACACTGGTCTCCTGGCATCATCCAGTCTGCGTTGCACCCCCCCAGGGTTGCACCAGCCTAGGACATGCCATCGCTGCTTGAGCAGATGGGCCAGGGCAGCGTTTCCCCGAGATGCACTGCAACCTTCTCACCTCCTCTCCCAGTTTTCCCTGCAACAAACTCTGCAAAGCCCCCTCCCACCCCCCCCGCCCACCCACCCCCAGTCTCAGAAACCACCGCAGCGGCCTCAGCAGGAGCCTAAGCTAAGAGAGGTTTTCTTTTTCTTTTTTTGGTCTTTGGTTTTGGGGCCACACCTGATGGTGCTCCGGGCTTACTCCGGGTTCTGCACTCAGGGATCACTCTTTTTGTTTTGTTTTGTTTTTTGGGTCACACCTGATGATGCACCGGGGTTACTCCTGGCTCCGAACTCAGGAATTACTCCTGGCAGTGCTCGGGGGACCCTATGGGATGCTGGGAATCGAACCCGGGTTAGCCGCATGCAAGGCAAACGCCCTACCCGCTGTGCTATCGCTCTAGCCCCTCAAGGATCACTCCTGATGGGCTCCGGGACCATCTGCGGGAGTCGGGGATCGAACCCGGGTTGGCCATGTGCAAGGCAACCTCCCTACCTGCTGCTGTCCTCTCGCTCTGGTCCTCTAAGAAGGGTTTTCTGAAACGCCCCTCCCCCAAGGCCTGGCACCATCTTCATCCTAAGACTGAGCAGGATGAAACTCTGTCCTCTGTCCTTTGCACTCCCATTCCCTCAGCTCACAGGTCACACCATCAGTCACACTCAGAGTCCCGTCCCACCCCACCCCACCCCACCCCCCGCAACCTCTCTTTCCCACTTGGCTCCTGTGCATTCGGGAAACCACATTAATGCGTCCAAGACGCGACGGCCGAGCATCCCCGCTCCTGCACAGTGAGACGGGCGCTGGGCTCCAGCCAGACCCGGGTGTGAGTCAGCACTTGGCAGCTGAGTCACACCGAGGTCCCATCCCTACCCACCAACCTCTGATGAGAGGGGGGAGGGGTGCAAGACAGCAACTGCTACTGAGGCTTTTGATGCTACATATGGGATGGAGGCAGGGGTTGGGGGAGAGGCACAGAGAGGCACGGTCAAGACCCTCCGCCAGGCCCCGTGTCACGGGGCTGCGTGCTGGCGGTCACAGCCCCGTCGCAGCCTCCTCCTCGGGAGCGGCGATATTTCAACAAAAGCCGCGCCCCCCCCCCACACACACACACTGGTATTTTCCCCAATTGGAGATAATTATGAACTATTAGCAATAATTACTACATTGTACAAATAAGCTGCATTCTATCAAGAGTCCCTCTCTTCCCAAGTCTGCGTTCACAAAGAAAAGGCCTCAGTGCTCCGAGGCTCCGAGGCCGGGCCCATCTTTCTTTGCCCTCTAATAAAGCGCTTGTCTTTCTTTCTCTCTCTCTCTTTTTTTTTTTTCTCTTTAATTTCCTTTCACGGGCCTAAACTTCACCAAAGGGCAGATTGTCTGAGGACGCGCATGGGAGACAACAGCGCTCTGTGTGCGCCGCGGCCATCCCGGTTCCCGGGCACCGTCCACCCTCCTCCTGAGCGGGCGCTGCAGACTCGGGGCTCAGAGCCGGTCCTGTGATCTCCCTAATTGCCTCCACGGACAAGTCCAAAAGGGGAACTCTTTTTTTTTTTTTGCCCCAAAGACAAAACTGACTCCCACCCAAAAATGCACGATGGCCTGCACCCCCCAACAGCGCCAAGTCTCAACCCCAGGACCGGGCAAGCACCCAAACGGCAGAGAGTGTTTGCCTTCCAGACAAGACCCGTTCCTGGCCCCGGAAAGGCCAGGAAGTCGGGGCCCGCCCACTTTGCAGCCTCAGACTCTCTGGCCCGCTCGCCTCAACTTGACCTCAAGTTGGGTCGGGGAGCTAGCATTCGGGGAGTGCTCACCAGGAACGCCTGGATGCGCCCCCGCCCCACCAAGAAAGACCCTCCCTCGGGGCCACAGCAGGACTGGAAATACTCTCAAGCTGTCACGATGGAACCGATATCAACAGCAATCGGGGTACTCTGTCTCCTGGGCACCGCACTGAGATGCCCCAAATTTCTTCCATTGGCCCTGCAGAGGGACAGCCATCCCTGCGCAGAAAGGGTCAAGTAGTGGCTGCAGTGTTGTCCGTGAAGAGCGGAAGGTCCCAGTAGGCCTGGGAGCGGGTGGACAGCATCTGACTTCAGATATAAATCTCTGTCCAAGTTATTTCCCTGCAGAGTCCATGTGATGCGCCAGGGGCATCTATCTCACGATCCTGGGTAAGCTCCCCCCCAAAAGTGAATTCACTGTCACTGTCATCCCGTTGCTCATCAATTTGCTCGAGCGGGCACCAGTAACATCTTCATGGTAAGATTTGTTGTTACTGTTTTTGGCATATCGAATACGACTCGGGTAGCTTGCCAGGCTCTCCGAGAGGGACGGAGGAATCAAACCTGGGTCAGCCACGTGCAAGGCAAACGCCCTACCTGCTGTGCTAATCGCTCCAGTCCAATCTGAAAAGTCAATAAAATTAATTGTTTCGGTTCTGCTTTGGGGGGCACGGTTTGTGATTTGTGGTGGAAACATTCAAATTACGATGGTGGAAAGGTGCAATGGTGGTGGGATTGGTGTTTGAATATTAAATGTAATGAATTCTTGTGAACAACTTTCTAAAAAAAATTTTTAAATTTAAAAATCTATCACATAGATGTGTGGTGGCAAACGATAAAAATTTTATGATTCATCTCAAAAAAAAAAAAGCAGTTTTATTCCTGAGGGCATCATAGGAAGTAAAAGTTGAGTCACAGAGATAATAGAGCGGGTAATTGCCCTGCTATCAGCTGACCCTCGTTTAATCACCCCGAACCTCATATGATACTAAGCCCAGCAGGAGGGAGCCCTGAGCACAGAACTAGGAGTAAGCACAGCTGGGGTGATCCCCCCGGAAGCGGGGAAGTATAAAGAAAGAGAAGTTAAGGGCTGGAGAGATGCTTCAAGGGACAGGGGTACTTGGTGTAAGACCCTGAGTTTGATCCCTGGTAACACACATGACCTCCCACACCCCTCCCCCACCCCCCCGGCAGCACAGCACTGCCCAGTTGGCATGAGTCTCTGGGAACTGGACCCCGAGCCCTCTGCATGCTGCTTAAAGAGGCCCCTCCCCCCAAAACAGGGGGAAAAGAAAAAGTAAAGTTCAGCGGGTGATTACAAATGAACTCCTGGGTCGTCTACAGTGTTAAGTTTTTTTTCCAGATTTACTGATAGCCAAAGAACATTTGATAATGTGCATGCTTCTACATAGAGCATGGAGACTTCTGAAACTCATAGATGGGTGGAAATGGTTTATCATAGTAGGTGAGTTAACACCCTCTATCATGCATACTCACAGTGAGAACTGAAATCTATCGGCAACTTTTTTTTTTTGAGCCACACCTGGTGGTGCTCAGGGGTTACTCCTGGCTCCGCACTCAGGAGTCACTGCTAGTAGGCTCAGGGGACCATACGGGACAGTGCAGATTGAACCTGGGCCAGCTGCATGCAAGGAAAGTGCCCTTCCCTCTGTCCTATAGCTCCGGCCACTCTATTGGCACCTTTCAATATGCCATATTAGAACCAGGGAGATGTTATAGGGGTAAGGTGCTTACCTTGCATGTTGTCAACCCTGCTTGGAACCCCTAGCACTGTCTGTATATAGTTTCAAGGGTCACTCTTGAGCCCAGGGTCAGGAATAGCCCCTGACCACCACTGGCTATGGCCCAACCTCCCCATAAAAGCCAGCAAAAGCAAATCTGCAAGACATTATCATATTTAAAGTTTTAAACAATAAAAAATAAATTATTTTTCCAAAAGTCTGAATTTGAACAGAACTCCTGAGACGTTTCACCAAAGGCTTTCTTGGGAGAGTTTGTAACTCCTCCTTTACACGGTAATCTATACAAACCAGAAAAGACAAAGAGAAGCATCCCCTCATCCGATGAGATCAATACAGCGTTGACACTAAGCGGACAAGGTCAAACCAGCCTCACGCATAAGCACTGATATGCAAATACTAGATGAAATGTTGTAAAGCCGGATCCAGTGCTGTATCAGAACAAAATCGGTGTGGCCAAATCGATATACCCCAGGAATGCAAGAGTGGTTTAGAAATTTAAATGATGCCATTAATTGTACTGTGGGATTAGAGGAAGAAACCCACAGGCCCTCCACGCGAGTGTAGAAAAAGCCTCTAATGACATTCGACACTCGTACAGGTTTCTCTAAATCCCAGAGCCGAGCGCTGAGACTAGAACATTCTACAGTATGCTTGGCTGGGTGGGTCAGCTTCAAGTCTAGGCTGCTCGTGCCTTTGTCCTAGAAATGAATGATAACATGCTCCCAGAGTGAAAAAAATATAACCTACCAAATGCTCCCAAATAAAAATGTTCTGGGCCAGTGCGATAGCACAGCGGGTAGGGCGTTTGCCTTGCACACAGCCGACCTGGTTCGATCCCTGGCATCCCATAGGGTCCCCTGAGCACTGCCAGGAGTAATTCCTGAGTGCAAAGCCAGGAGTAACCCCTGAGCATCACTGGGTGTGACCAAAAAAAAAAAAAAGACTCAGCAAGGGCCAGGGCAATATACAACATGTAACCGACCTGGGTTCAATCCCCAGCACCACATTAGGACCCCGAAGCCCAGCCAGGAGTGATCCCTGAGCACTGCTGGGTGTGACCTCTGCCCCCAGTCCAGCCCCCAGAATAGTCTCCGAAGCTTCCTTAGTTCAGTAAGGGCAAACCTACTGAACAGGTGAGTCTCTTCAAAGCCAAGAGCAGGACATCAGGTGGCACAGGAAGATAACGACCAAAACAGGGCGCCACTGTTATGGCTCTGTTTACATAACACAAGGTAAGGAAATAAACACACAAGGATTCGAAAGAAGGAAGCAAAATTCTCTTTGTGTACAGAAAATGAGATCATAGGCTCAGCTGTATAGGGAAAACATTTCAATCTACAGATACATTATTCAAACTGGCCAGAGAACTTAGAAAAATGACTAAATCCAATCTATATCCTTACAAAATCAGCAAGATAAGATAAAATAAGTCAGCAGGGTGGACGAGCTCGCCTTACCCACAGCTGGACCCAAGTTGGGGTCCCAGACGGCTTAGGGTCCCCGAGTCCACCAGGAGTGATCCCTGAGCAGAGAGCCAGGAGCAAGCTCTGAGCACCACCCCAAAATAAAAATAAATATTATTTAAATGTATAAAATAATCCAAAATTTTAAAAAACTGAAAAATATTTTATAGAAAAAAATGCAAGGGGTCGAGAGAGATGAATAGTTACATAAATTGGGGCTGGAGCAACAGTGCAGGAGGTAGGGCCTTTGCTTTGAACATGGTCCACCCAGGTTTGATCCCCGGCATCCTATAGGGTCCGCCAAGCACTGCCGGGTGTGATTCCTGAGTGCAGAGCCAGGAGTAACCTGAGCATTGCTGGGTGTGACCCAAAAACAAAAAAAAACAACAAAGTTGTGCAAATCCAGTTAAAAAAAAAAAAAACATAGCACATTAACAGAAGGAAAACCTGTTTCACTTATAGCAGAACTGGGGACACGGGCTAATAGTTGTCCTGCAGGGGATGGGCAGGCGGCACAAGAACACCAACGAAGAGATTACACAAAAGGACGAAACTCTCCAAACTAGTGTCAGCAACAAACACGGCTGCACACGACTGATATGATGCCATGGGGAGCCATGTGAGACACAACTTACTAAGCAAAACTTGTCGGTTATGTGCACATGTACGTGTGGGGGGGAGGGGGTGTTGAGCCACACCCAGCAGTGCTCAGGGATCACTCCTGGCTCTGTATTCAGGGGACCTAATGAGGTGCCAGGAATCAACTCTGGGTGGGCTGCATGCAATGAACGTGACCTACCCACTGTACTCTCTCTTTGGCCCCACAGATATGCCCTTTTTTTTTTTTAAAACTTGCTCATTTCTTTTCTGTTTGTGGGTCACACTTGACAGTGCTGGGAGGCAGTGCAGTGCTCACTCCTGCAAATGCTCAGGGGACCACAGAGCACCAGGGAATTGGACCTGGGGCTCCTGCATGCAAAGCCTTCTCCTGGCCCCGTCTAAACCTTTTGGAGCCGCAGAGTGGTAAGCACAATTCCAAACAGCGGTGATCCGGCCCAAGGAAGATGAAGAACAGGCCGAAGGGGAATGCAGACCAATGGAATCACTGGGAGGGCCACAGCTGTGACCTTCGGGATGACACTTGGAACTCCCTGACTTCTGCAGATGACCCAGACCTATAGGTTGATGTGTTTAAACCACAAGCACGACCCGTTTTCCTCATCATCAGAGACCAGGACGGCGGCTACCTTTGATCACCAGAGGCCGGACAGAGCGTTCACTGCATTGATGCTTAACTACGGCAGGTACTGACCGGCAGAGCAAGGCCAGGTGGCAGACGAGAAGCAGGCGAGAAGTCCAGATGGCCACTGGACTTCTTCCACCGCCTTCTTCCACCGCCACCACCGCCACCACCGTCGCCAGGCTCTTTCCAGGGCACACTGGGCCTCACTGCTCAGTCTGTGGGGAGCCAACATTAGCCCACACCACCAGGTGACACCAGGCCAGCCCCTCTCGTGCCCTGGGAGAGGCCGGCACACAGTAGGGATGCAGTTCACTTCCTGCAGGCTGGATGCACGGGGGAAGCGCAGTAGGCCCCATGCGCAGCCCGCAGCCCGCTTTCCTGGAGCACCCCTGAAATCAGCCACGTGCTCCCTCGGACACTAGAGCTCGCTGCTCGGTCCCAGGAGCCGTGATCACTCGCTGACAGAAAGGCGCTTCTCGGCTAATGGAGGCTGTGTGGGCTGCCAGGGGCCAGGAGCTCCATAATTTGTCACAAATATGCTTACAGATGGTTGGGAAACAAATCGCAAACCTGCTGTGGCCCTCAAATGCTGAGCTCAACAAGTGTGTGTGTGTGTGTGTGTGTGTGTGTGTGTGTGTGTGTGTGTGTGTGTAATATTTTCGGGCCACAACCAGCAGTGCTCAGGGGTTCCTCCTGGCTCTGTGCTCAGGGATCACTCCTGGTGGTGCTCAGGGACCATATGGGATGCCGGGGATTGAGCCTGAGTCTGTAGTGCAAGGCAAGGACTATACCCGCTGTTCTGCCCCTCAGGCCCCAGACAAGCTGTGCTTAACAAGAAACGATGGTGAGCCTCAGAGCCTCTTACACTTTTTGGTGGTTAGCCCGCACAGCAGAGCCTGGCAAGCTACCCGTGGCGTATTGGATATGCCAAAAACAGTAGCAATAAGTCTCTCAATGAGAGATGTTACTGGTGCCCGCTCGAACAAATCGAACAGTTTTTAATCCAACCCCAAAAATAATAACGATAATTAGTAGGTGGGGTCTCCCAAGCAGTGCTCAGGAGGCTCTGGACCCACCAGCAACTCTGGGCCTCGTGGAAGAGGGCCGAGGGGCGGAGGATGCGATTGTTGCTTGGGCCTACCCCGGCTGGGGAGACCCGGGCCACCCGGGGCTGTACCCAGCGATGCCGGGGGACCACTCCCGGGAGTCAAAGCCAGGCCAGGTGCACGCTAAGGTGTGTCCGATGCTGCGCCCTGACCACTTACGATCTCCTGATCCCGGCCTGAAAATTTTTACATGATCCCGGGTATATATATACATATAAACCCAGAGGGCTTTTATTTATTTATTTATTTATTTATTTATTTATTTATTTGCTTTTTGGGTCACACCCAGCGATGCTCAGGGGTTACTCCTGGCTTTGCATTCAGGAATTGCTCCTGGCAGTGCTTGGGGGCCCATATGGGATGCCGAGGATCGAACCCGGGTCAGCCGCCGCGTGCAAGGCAAACGCCCTACCCGCTGTGCTATCGCTCCGGCCCCCAGAGGGCTTTTAAATTCAGTCTTGGTACAGAGAGGTCAGTAAAACAAACAAACAAACAAACAAACAAAAATTAAGTTATCTAACACCACACAGGAATGGGTCGCCTGATGAAGGTGTCCGTGGGACAAGCCTTACCAGAAGCCACCCAGCCACACCGGAAGTGACTTAACGGGGAGGGAAAGTAGAACTATTTCCGTTGGTCCAAATGCCTCTCCATGTTTAGATTGGGGTGTGGGGGGGAGGTTGAGTTTGAGGTTTATCTTTTGTGACTGGATTTTTTGGCAGGGGAGTGAGCCAGACAGGGCTCAGGGGTGACTCCCGGCTCTGTGGTGGGGGGCGGGGGACGACGCTGTGCCAGGGAGGGAACCCGGGTCTCCCTCATGTGCTGGTACTCAGCCCACTGGGCATGTCTCTGGCCCTCCGCCCGTGTTCGGGCCTACCTGCTTCTGACCCTCAAACAAGATGTCTCCTCGCTTCACGCAGCTCTTCAAGGCCCGAGGAGAAAGCCGGCGCCAGCCTGTGGCCAACTTTGCTCTCCAGCAGGATGCAAAGCAAATATTCCTGTCTGCACAGGCATGGGCGTAAGAGCCTCTCCGACAGAGTGGCTCTCCCTTATCGGCTCGGCAACAACCTCTCCATCCCCCAAGTAGAAGGTTCAGAGCACCTGCAGTGCTGCCAGGCACCCAGAAGCCTTCAGAAACACCCAGAAGCATCCAGAAGCATCCAGAAAACAACCAGAAGCAGCCAGAAACAAGGCTGCTGACAGGCTTCACCCCACCCACTCCTAGTGTGCAGACCCTCAGTCATCTGCCTCTTGAGACCCACGGGGGTCCGTTGGCCTGGGAAGGCATCAGCATTCATGAGCCATGAGCAGGCTCTGCCCCTCTGCTCGGGTCTTTGGCCCCAACCCTGAGGAAGGAGACACCAGTGGGTCCAAAAGGTCAGCTCCAGAGCTAAAAGGGCACGGCACCAGTATGGGGAATGGCCTGGGAGAACTGGATGCAGGAAAGAGAAAGAAGTGAGTCCGGGTCCAAGACCTGGCGCTGTCTGCCAGCCCAAAGGGAAGGCTCCAGAGACCAGAACGGCCCTGCCCTGCCTCTGTGGGCAAGGAATCAGATTTCAAAACTCACCTGGAAAATTTGCGCGCACACACGCGCGCGCGCGCACACACACACACACACACACACACACACACACACACACACACACAGCACACAGACGAAATCTCCTCCAGGAAAGGAACAGAGATGCAAATTTATGATAATGCCAGATAATAATATTATGGCAACAGCCATCACTGCCTGAGCTGTTCCTATAAGCCACGAAACCTTTTCCAACATCCTGAGTGATCCTAGCAACACCCCGAGCTTGGCTTGCTCTCAAATTCCACACTCAGGTAAACTGAGCCCACACAGAGGCAGGAATGGCCCAAGATCTCACTGGGGGTCCACGGCCCATCGTCCCACCAACCCAGCCTCCTCAGGCCCTCGCTTCCTCACAGCCTTTGGAAGATGAGCCAAGGTGCAGGCAGGCGCTTGAGGAATGCGTCACCTGCACCCTTGCGATCCTCATCCTCTGAGGGGTGGACGACAGGCACGTTTCTCTGGAGGCAGCAGCAGGATACCCCGGGGAGAGAGCTGGTCTCGGTGACTCACAAGTGCACAGTGAGGGCCTGAGCAATAGGACAGCCAGAAGGGCACTGACCTTGCACGCAGCCAACCCAGGTTCGATCCCTGCCTGGCACCCCAGCTGGTCTCCCCGAGCCCCACCAGGAGTGATCCCTGAGCACGGCAGAGCCAGGAGTAACCCCTGAGCATTACCAGGTATGGCGCACAAACAAAATCAAGGAAGGCACGCCGAGAAGAGCAGAGGCAGACAGAACGGCAGCCCTGGGCACAGGCACCCCGAAGCCCTGCGGCCAGGAAAGTCCAGCTTGCACCCACTCAGGGTCGGCGGCAGGCAAGGAAGCATCCTTCCAGTCCTGGGGAGGTGACCGGGAAGTGGTAGGTCAGAGAGGGCAGCATGGTGGCCCCTGCCCACAGGCCCAGTTCGGGCAGACAGAGAGCAGCGCCCCTCGTGGCCTGTGATATAAAGGAGGTGCTGGGGCCCCCAGCTCAGGGACCCGCCCGTGTTGGACGCTGCTCCTGCCAGGGCGGGGAGGTGAGGCTGGGCCAAGGCAGAAGGAATGAGAAGCATCGAGAAAGAGTGATGATGATGCTAGGGTGAGCTGGGGGGGTCTGGGCAGGAGAAGCAGCCGCAGTGTCTCCCTAAGCCCAGGTCCCAAGTGAACGGGGCAAGAAGCACGTGGGGTGCCTGGAGGAAGGAGGTGTCAACACATCACCGGGGCGAGCTCATGAGGTGGAGATGCGGGTACGGGTGGGAGACAAAGGCCATGAGAGTTTCCCCACATGCTGCTTGGCTAAGACTGGACATCCCCACTAGGCTGTCCACTCAGTGACAGCATTTCCTTGACCCGTGAAGACTGCCAGGGAAGAAGGGTGGGGATTGAACCCCAGCTTTGTAAAAAAAAATAATAATAAGTGGGGGGGGGGGCTAGAGTGATAGTACAGCAGGGAGGGTGTTTGCCCTGCATACAGCTGACCCAGGTTCCATCCCTGGCACCCCAAAGGGTTCCTGGACTCCTCTCTCAGCAGATCCAGAAGCCCTGAGCACTGCTGGATGGGACCCCACAAAAAAACAAACAGAAGTTTAAAATGTGCTTTTCCAGGAGCTGGAGCGATAGCACAGCAGATAGGGCGTTTGCCTTGCATGCAGTCGACCCAGGTTCGATCCCCAGCATCCCATATGGTTCCCCAGCTCCACCAGGAGTAATTCCTGAGGGCAGAGCCAGGAGTAACCCCTGAGCACATTGCTGGATGTGACCCAAAAAAGAAAAAAAAAAGGTGCTTTTCTACAGGCTCTCAAACATTAAGCCCAGTGCCTACTGGAAGCTGTCTGCAGAGTCACACTGCTCCACACAGCGTGGCCGTGATGGGGAAGGGGGGCAGTATGAGTACCACCCCCACCTCCCCGGTGCGACCCCCACTCCCAGCCTTGGCAATACTGGCAAGCGGGATCCCCAGCATCACCACCAAATAAAATGCCCCAGGCCCTGATGAGCACCACAGGGTAAGTGCGTGAGCAGCACCTGGGACAGACCCTCACCCCCATCCGTGCCCACCCCGAGGCCCGTCATCACGACCATGAAGGGAAAGAAAAGACTGCATGACAGATGACGTTGACCAAACTGTCTCAATGCATTGCAATAGATGTATGCCAGGGGGTGGAGTGGTAGTACGGGGGGGAGGGGGGGGGGGACAGTGCTTGCCTTGCCTACAGCCTATCCTAGGCTTGATGCCCAGCACCCCACACAGCCCCCGAAGGTCCCACCAGGAGTGATTCCCTGAGCAAAGAGCCAAGAATAATCCCTAAGCATTACCAGGTATGGCCCAACAGACCAAAAAAAAAGTCAAACCAAACAGGTACGTGCTGAAGGCCAAATTCAGTCGCAGGGTTCTCCCACTTTCCCATAAATCCCACCAGGGCCGCACTTCCTTTCACATACAAAAAAAAAAAAAAAGTGGCATCCTGTTTCATTCTACGTGACCCGTCTGGGAGTGACAACTGAAACCAAGCCGTCAGCGCCAGTCTCCAAGAGAGCTAGCGGCCTGCCCTCGTGGCCAGGCGAGCCACAAAGCAGGGGTGGCAAACAGACAACCGCAAGATTAAAAGGCTCACGGTGTGTTGCCGTGGGGAGGCTAAGTACAGAAGACGCACTCCCCGCAGGAAGTGGAGAGCAACTAATAAACTCGGCGCGCGGTTACTAAAGCAGCGTGTGTCTGCTAGCTGGGCCGCAGCCAGTGCGCCGTCCATGTTCATGATGTGACACACCAGGCTGGAGATCGCCCCAAGCCAAGCACAACAAGCCCCCACAGAGGAGCGCGTGAGCCCTGGTACACAGATGCATCGAGCACCGATAGCAAACTGCGCCCAGCAGAAGGCGGGTCACTGAGACCAGAGAGGACCTTGGGACCAAGCAGGGGCTGAGAGTCTGGGCACTGTGATGGTTTGTTTTTGTTTTTTTCTTTTTGGGTCACACCCAGCAATGCACAGGGTTTACTCCTTGCTCTGCACTCAGGAATTACTCCTGGCGGTGCTCAGGGGACCATATGGGATGCTGGGATTCGAACCCGGATCGACCGCATGCAAGGCAAACGCCCTACCCGCTGTGCTATCGCTCCAGCCCCTGGGCACTGTGATGGGAGGGCCCACTGGATGCCAAGAACGGGGGCCACCAGGAAGATTGCTGCATGGTTGGAAGCCTGCCTCATGAGCTGGGGGAGAAGGCAGCTGGAATAGAGAAGGGATCACTAAGTCAATGATGGGTGGAGGATGGGAGATGTGAGATGTGTACAGAAATAGATAAAGGACCAAAAGTGGTGGCCTCTCAGTATCCATATTGCAAACCATAATGCCCAAAAGTAGAGAAAGAGTATGGAGGAAACTGTCTGCCACAGAGGCAGGGGGAGGGTTGGGTCGGAGTAGGGGAGGGGGGGTACTGGGGACAACGGTGTGGGAAATGTGCACTGGTAGAGGGATGGGTGTTTGATCATTGTGTGACTGAAATGCAAACATGAAAGCTTTGTAACTGTATCTCACAGTGATTCAATAAAAAACAAATAAAAAGAACTGGGGTCACGAGGAGTTACTTCTCACCCTTGCCTGGTCTCTAAGGCAGTCCTGGGGCCTCGTGCCAAGTCACTAAGCTTCCTTTACCTATGAGTACAGGGAGTCCCTAAGAATACAGCCCAGGGCCAATCCCTGCCCACTGGTGACCGGTCGAGGTGACCCAGCAGCAAGAAGGAGCACAGCTGCTCTCCGGTCTTTCGGCGAGACGGTGCATCTTAGAGTCTCAAGCTCTGGCACAGCGGTGAGAAGGCAGCATCCAGGTCCCCCCCAGAGAGGAAAGAAAACACTGGTCAGGGGGCAGAGAGATTGAGATAACACGGAGGGCACTTGCTTTGCACGCGGCTGACCTGGGCTGTCCAACCCCCGGCATCCTACATGGTCCCCCTGAGCCCGGCCAAGAGTGATCTCTGAGGGCCGAGCCAGCGTAAGCCCTGGGCACCCCCACCTGTGGCCTCCAGAAAGGAAACGCCGATCAGTCATTGGCGAGGGGTGGGGGTCTCTGAGAGGAAAGCAGGGCCCTTCTAGACGGGGAGCAATGAGCACAGCCGAGGACCCCGACAAAGCCTTTCCCCCCTCACTCTGGGGGCCGTGTCTGGGATGCGCGGCCAGACAGCTGAGATCACACCAGTGGACTCGTGGGAGGACGGAGGAGGAGCCATGTAAGCCTTCATCCCCAACTTCTGCTCCTCCCCCTCCCACACCCCATCTTGTTGTTGTTGTTGTCGTTGTTTAAATCAAGCTACGCGTTCTCCAGGGGCACAAGGATTTGGAGAGATTTTCCAAGTGGAAGTCTGGGCGGGCGCACGCAGTGAAACCCACAGCCCATGTTCTACTGCCCGCAGCCCCGATTCCTGGAGTAGAGCAGAAGGAAGCGACAGAGGAGCAATGACAGTGACCGCGGGCACCAGGGGCCTCCTGCCGGCAGCTGGTCAGCAGAAGGACCCAGGAGCCATTGTTCAATAAACCCCAGCCCAGGCCCCACGGAGACAGGAGAGCGGCCCCAGGCCTCCCTAGACCCAGACCGTTGTCCTTGAAACCCCACCAGCTCGAGGGCTCAGGCCCTCCCGGCAAGAGGCAGAAGGAGCCCCGTGTGACATTCCTCTCGGCCTCCCCAGCAAGCTGGTGCCACTTTAAGGCACGTCCTTGGCCCAGAAGCCCCCCGCTGTCTCCATGCTTGCTGGCCTCTCTGGATGGGGGCGAACAGAATGAACACTTGAGAAGGTTCCAGAAATTAACTAAGGAGATGGGCGAGCTGGAGGAGACCCCACACACATCTGACCACCCACCCCCAGCCCCCGGGGCCCAGCTCTCAACAAAAAAAGGATAAAAAAAAAAAAAAGTGGCCAAGCCCAGAGAGACAGAGGATGTGCCCTGCGCCTGGCGGCCGGAAAGGCCAACACATCTGGAGACAGAGGTGGGTGAGCGGGAAAGGCTTCCTGCAGGATCTTTCTGCGCGTCACAGCGCTGCTGTCCCTCCAGTCCACTGCTCTGTCCACGACAGAGCATCTTTCAGTTCTCAGGACAATGACTGAGGACCCCAAAGAGCTTTGGAAGAGCATCTTTAGGGGAAAAAAAAAAATGCATTTTCTAGTGGGGGAGGGGGAGGGAGGAAGGACCTAATGAGAAGCAGCATTATTTTAGATTTTTCCCAACATCTCTTTAATGTCTGGCTTAATAAGAGACAGCTGGAGCCTCCCAGGGGCCTCCGCATGAGCTCGGCTACAGCATGGACGGGAGGCCCGAGGAAAGGAGGAAATCCTCGTCTCACACATGATGTAGCTGGGAGAGGCAGGAAGACCTTGTTTCCTTGACGCTCCACCAAAACCTAGAGAGCAGGGCGAGTGGGCGGTCTGGAATCTGCGCACCTGGAAAGAAAGCGCATCCACGGTGCATTTTCTCCCGAAAGACGCCTGGGAAGTCAGTGCCCGCTGCACTTTGAGTGGCTCTGCACCGTCCATGGCTTCTAGCTGCCACGGCTGGGCTCCTGGGGAAATGCCACTTCGCTGAGATTCGCACTCACAAGATAGAGGAAGCGGTAAGGGAAATGGCAGCCTAATATTCCTGAAAGGGTTCTGACCACACGGAACGCCTAACGGGTCTCAGGACCCTCCCCCCCCCAGAGAACCCAGGACCCCTCTTTGGGAACCCACTGCTCTAGACTAGGGGCTTCTGAAAATTCTTCAACTCACAACCCCTTTTACTCCCAAGAAATGTTTATGCAACCTCGGTATATAAAATCGGAATGTAGGGCAGACTGAGGACAGGGCCAGGTGCCTCTCTTCCACGCAACTGACCCCGTTTCAAATCCCCAGCACCACGTGTGGTCCCCAAGCACCTTCAGGAGTGACTCCTGAGCACAGAGCCAGGGTAACCTCTGGGCATCTCTGGGTATGGCCCCCAAACTCCTCCTCCCCCCAAAAAATAAATAGATAAATAAAATGGGTAGGCAGGCCAAACATTAATAATATTGATTTTAAACTGATGTTAAAACGAAACTTTTGTGGGCTTCCCCACAGACACGCACCATTCAGGGTCGTGATCCCAACGTGGGGTGGCAAGCCACAGTTTAAGAAGCTTCTAGATGCTCACAGTCCACTGAGGAGGGGTAGTCACCCGCTTCTGCTTCCCACAAACACGTACTAGGCACCCACTATGTGTCAGCGACCCACGGCCGCCCTCTTGCACCTCCCACCCCCACTCCGGACACAGAGAACACCCAGGAGTACACGTCGCCCCCAAGGGAAGGCGAAGTACCAGAGGTCGGCAAGGGTCAACATGAAACAGTCGCACACAGCCCTGCAGAGCCCCCAAGAACCGAACTCAAAATAGAATACAGTTAAATCCGGAATGTAAAATAAATAAATGAAAAGAAAAAAGAAAAAGAACTGAACTCAGACACCTGGGACTCGCGACCAGGAGGGTGTCACAGTCAAATACAGCAAAGCGTTGGTTTTGTTTCATGTGGGGGCCACACCCAGGGGTGCTCAGGGTTTACTCTTTGCCCTGCGCCCGGGGATCACTCCTGGTGGGCTCAGGAGACCCTTGGGGGTGTCGAGGATTGAACCAGGCCGGCTACGTGTAAGGCAAACACCCTACCTGCTGTACTGTGTTCCAGCCCGAGTGTTTTAATAGCAAAATGCTTTGGGAGCAGGGCTGGGGGAGGGGTGAGTAATTCCAGACAGAAGATCTGGGGGCTCCCCACCAGCTTCCGTTCCCTGAGCAGTGACACTCAGAAGTCACCTCGCTGAGACCCGCCCTCGGGAGGGTGCTGGGGCGGGCATTACCTCACATGCCCAGGAGGTACTGAGCATTCACCCACGTCAGTGTGGCAGAAAAAAATGGGGATCGGGAACTCGGATCGGGAACTCGACCCCAGGTCCCCCGGCACCTCTGCTTCCCTTCCTCCCACACCTGACCCTTCTCAAACAGCAAGCTGACCCAAGAGGAAGGCCCGGGATGGGACCTGAGGCTTAGCCAGTGCCACTGCTTGGGAGCTGTGGGCACTACCAGAATTCCTGGGGGCCCACCAGTACCCCTATCCAAGTGTTGTGGGCAGACACGGGAGAGGGAAAAGAAAACCCCAGCCCCGGCATGCCGATGCCAGAGTTCCAGGGAGAGAGAAATGCCGTTCGCCCCTTCCAAATCCAAGTTTCAGGCACATCACACTGACCACGGAGTCCTGTGTCCTCGGTCCCATTGTACAGAAGGGAAAAGGAAGCCCGGGGCAGCAGTTGGGGGGAGCGGGTTTGGGGGCGTGGCGGTTACTCGCTCTGAATGTGACGCACATCACTGGAACTCGGCAAGAGCCAGGTCTCTGGTCTTCCTGCAGAGCCCCGGGGACATCCCAGGAGGACTCCTGGAACAGCCGTGCAGTGGTGGCAGCTACCCAGGGCACATGCCTGGGCTGGCAAGCAGCTATTTATAACAAGTAAAGAGGGACAGCCACAGCCATGGGCCTCGGTGGCCACCCAGGGTACAGCCAACCCCAGGCCTCATGCAAAGCACTTCCCTCCTTCCCTTCCGCTGAGCTGACGTGGTCCCCATGAAGACTTTAAAATGCAGGAAGGAGAAGCTGCCCTCTGCCTGCCCGGAGGGTCAGTCCGCCAGCTCCGACTCGGGGCCCTATTCCGGGCCCAGGGAAGAGACACTGCCCATTTCCTGGGGTTGCAAACTGGCCACACATCCAGACAGGGAACTGGGCCGGGGAAGCCTGGGAACTCAGCGCCAGCAAGTAAACTCAGGCTTTAAAAAAAAAGGGGGGGGGGCGATGGAGTGATAGGATAACGAGGAAGGTGCCTACCTTGCACGCAGCTGACCCCGGTTCAATCCCCGCCATCCCATATGCTCCCCCGAGTGCAGCCTGGAGTAATTCAGAGTGCAGAGCCAGGATCAGCCCTGAGCATCGCCGGGTGTGACCCAAAAAGTAAAATAAATAAATAAAAATAACAACCTGGGGGGCTGGAGCGATAGCACAGCGAGTAGGGCGTTTGCCTTGCACGCGGCCAACCCAGGTTCGATTCCCAGCATCCCATATGGTTCCCCGAGCACCCCCAGGAGTAATTCCTGAGTGCATGAACCAGGAGTAACCCCTGTGCATCGCCAGGTGTGACCCAAAAAGCATAATAATAATAATAATAATAATAATAATAATGAAAGTAACAACCTGACGGGCTTGTCTGGATTCCAGAAGGCCCCACCAGCTGCGCCAGCGGGACTCCCCCCTGGGGCCTGCAGAACCCCTGAGTCAGAAATGACCGAGTGTTATGGGGAAGTTGACATCTGGGATCCCACTGTCGACCGAGGCGGAAGGGGCAAGAGAAGGGCTCATGGGGGCAGTCTGCTACAGAACGAGGTAGGAGAGACCTTGGCGACTCGGGGTGCATGTCCCCCTGAGCCCCAAAGCCCAGGCACACCGTGGGGAGGGACTCCTAGACAAACAGAACACGGGGAGATGGCTCGAAGGGCCGGCCGAGAGCACACTCGTACACAGTCGGCCCGGGTTCGACTCCTGGTACCTCACGACACCTCACAAGCACCAGCAGGTTGAGCCGCGTGCCAGGCCACCTTCCTCCCCGAGGTCCTACCGCTCTGGCCCCTTTCTTGGTATTTTTTATGTTCTGAGAGTTCTGTGGGTCAACCTCCCCCACTCTCACCACCACCACCACCACGCAGGCACGGGACAGTAGGGAAGTGGCCCCCTGACTGCTCCTTGCTCAGGGCTAAAAGGAGTCACCAACTTCCTCTCTCCCTGAAAGCGGGGAAGGGGTTCAGTCGGGCTGCCGGAAACGGGAGTCAACTGCCCGCTTACCCAACGGCACAGCCTGGGCAGGCAGAGGCATCCCCAAAAGCCCTCCATAAACTGGGGGTGCAGTGGGGCTCTTGGCTTCATTCCCAGCCTATGGCACCCTCCGTACGGTGGCCGTGGGAGTCTCACAGAAGGTCCCTAACAAACAAACATCCTGGGGGTGGGGGGTCCCACCGGAAGTAGGAAGGCTGCACCTCCCCCTGGCTACAGGCCTCCATGCAAATACACCCCAGCACCCCCAGGTGCAGGGCACCCAGCTGCCCTGCACCCACTCCCACAGATTGAAGGGCCGTTGAGTGTGAGGCCTGCCTGGGCCCAGCCCCCTCTCTCTCTCCTCTGCTGCGTGACATCCAACCCCGCTTGGTCATCTTGGAAAATAACATCCCTGAGACTCGACCCACCCTGCGCTTTGGAACAAAGGCCAGACAGAATACATGGTTTTGTTTGTTTAAGAAAAGAAAATCTTGGGTCTGGAGCCATCGTACAGCGGGACTCGCCTTGCATGCGATCAAGCTGGGTTCAATCCCCGCCACCCCGTATGGTCCGGTATGAGCACTGCCGGGTATGGCCCCCAAAACAAAAAAAAAAAAACAGAAAGAAAATGTTGTTCTTTTCACCAATGATAAAACTGCTTTCTTTTCCTACCCTTCCTTTGACTTTTTCTGTCTCTTTGGAGATATCTAGACTGCTTTTGAAATGACACTGGCTGGTATCTGATTTTTTTTTTTTAAAGAAGCAGATGTTTCTGTAATGCTCCCCCCACCCTTCCCTTTTAAAAAGACTGTAAAAATAGAAATCCCAAAAAACCCTTAAATGCAACCGACACAAGGTCTTCCATTGACACTGACTCCTGCGGGCCCCAGTGGCCAGCAATTCTCGGCCAACGGGGCTTTGAAGTCAACGCTTTGAAGTGAGCTTGGCACTTTCTCAGTAGAAAGGAAGTAAAAATGGAAGCCAGAGGACGAGGGGCGGAGGGAAGACAGAAACAGAAGGATGAAAAGGGAAATAAGGTCCTTTTGAAATTGACAGCATCCCTCATGCCACCCCCATAACTCTGAAAATAAAACAAACTCCAGACCCACTTGGTTCTGTAGAAATTGGCAAAAAATAATAATAATAATCTATTTACGTACAAAGCATGGCACCCATAAGGAACTGGGCAAACAAAGAAATGACAGCAGCATCTTCCATGAGCTTAGACTGAACTAAAGCCTCCAAGGTTTGATTTTCTACCAAACTTTAGAAAACAGCTGAGGTAAGACCACCTAGGGGCTACACGAGCTCAGACACTGAGGCCTGGAGAGAGAGAAGAGCTGGTCAGTTCCCCGAGGTGGGCCTCTGTGGACAGTCTCACGGAAATCGGGTTTTCTTGTGTGCGGAAAACAACAGATCATTTCCCAGCCCGGAACAGGGTCTTAAGAGAGAAGCGTTGCCAGGGTGACAGCCCCGGCAATAGGGTAGGGCATCTGCCTTGCACTTGGCGGACCCGAGTTCAATTCCCAGCATCCCATAGGGTCCCCCAAGCACCACCAGGAATAATTCCTGAGTGCATGAGCCAGGAGTAACCCCTGTGCATTGCCGGGTGTGACCCAAAATGCCAAAAAGAAAAAAGGAAAAAAGAGAGAATGGAAGGTGTAAGTGCCACCCGGGGTCCCGCAGCAGGAAAGGGTTGGGAGACGCCCAGAGAGTCTCCAACTGTCCGGAGAAGGCGGAAGAGGCCAGAAGGGAGCTGCGTGTGTTGGTTCTCAGCCTGCCCCACACCTGCAGACTGGGCTACCAACCACCGCTGCAAGAATTTAGAGTCTCCGGGAGCTGTTCTCCAGCTCTGGTGCTTGCTTGCCTAGGGTCACCCAGGTTCGATCCCCGCCTCCCATAGGGTCCCCTGAGCACTGCCAGGAGTGATTCCTGAGTGCAGAGCCAGGAGCAACCCCTGAGCTTCGCTGGGTGTGGCCCAAAAAAGCCAAAAGACAGCGTCCAGGAGCTATTCTCTCTCCTTCAGCTAAATGCTCGTCTGAGAGGCTCCCACGAGGGCCCCCGTTAGCAAAGCAAACCCAGGTCTGACTGCCCAACTGCCCCCGCATGTGCAAACCCCACACGCAGCCACGCTGAGCGTCGCGAGTCTTGGTGTTGAAAGGAGGCTCCCCTCTCCTCAGTGGGGAAAGCCCCTCGAACCGAGGAGTCCAGAAAGCGCTTGAGCATCCACAAATACACCTGGGCAACAGCAGCCTAAGGTACCATAGGGGCCACTCTCTGTTTGTTCACTTCCAAAAGGTAGAGAGATGTTTAGGGGGAGACGGCAACACCTGGTTTCTCTTCCTGAAAAAGGGACAGTGGACCCGATGAGTTTGGGACCTTCAGTCTCTGCCTGGGGCACCATGTGCCTGCTGAGTGGATGGTCTCCCAGAAGCTGTTGGTCCTCGAGCTGATTCTCCTTCTGACAAGTCTGTGAGCTGTCAGGAGAGAGGGTGGAGCCCGTCCCAGGCGCTCCACAAGGAGACCAAGATCAGACAAGAGACGTGTCTTGCCTTGTCCAGAAACAGGCTACAAGAGCCTGCCACAGGGGACACGATGGCACTGGGAGCAATGGACAGACACTTCCGTGAAAGCCAGCATATGAACGTGGGCCCAGGGCCAGGTAACTACGAATTCAGGCGTGAATACATGATGCATGGTGGGGGAGGTGGGCGGGGTGGGGGGAGGAGAGGGGCCAGGTTTGGAGGCTCGTCTCAGCTCTGTATGCAGGGAATCGTGAGGTACTAGGGATCGAACCCGGCCTCCCACGTGCAAAGTACGTCTTAAATCCTTTGAGCGTTTTCTCTCGTCCCTGACTACATGATCTTTACTGAGTAAGAGGTTCCAAATACACTCATGCACCAAGTGGCCCGATATTCTGCAGGCTAACAATAAAGGAAACTGAAGTCATTAATTGCTGCAAAATTACATCAGGAACATGGAACTTACGAGAGACTTGAAAGGTGTTGCTGTTGCTGTTGTTGTTGCTTAAGTTTACAAAGGATTTTTTTTCTCTTTTATTCCCTTCCCTGAGGTTTTACGAGTTTAATATGCTGGAAGTACAACTTTGCCCTGTAAAATGCACATGAACCGCTACAAACTGTCTCAAACACGGTATCCTAAAGACTCACGAGGAGAGTGGGTGAACCAAGAACGCAGGGAAAACCTTCGAGACACTTCTGGCTCTCTCGGTTCAGTTTCTAGCAGGAAGGTGAACTATCACCCAGAAAAAAAAGGAGAAGAGAGAAACTGAACTTGGAAGTGAAAATATGTTAATAAGGAAACTTTTTTGTTTTTAATCTGAAAGGAAAAACCTGACAGAGAGCCATCAATCGGAAAGAGATGCTGGGGTCCCTCTATGTGTAAGCTTCGAGGGTCTTACTCACCCTGAAGGAAAAACAATCGGGAAAGACGAACCAGAGCACCAGAGGTGTCACGGGACAGCGGCCACGAGGGTGTGTGTGTGTGTGTGTGTGTCTTAAACGTGCTACTAGAGCTTCCCATACACAGCACTGTGCCATCCCATCTTACAGATGGGAAAACTGAGGTGGGGGCCCATGAAGAAAGAGACAAGAGATGAACTCTGGGAACCCCAGGAAGAGTTATAGAGGCTTCAAGCACCTGCCTGGCAAATGTATGGTCACCTACTCCAACGCCCAAGGGGTCCCACAGGCACCAAGCCCCATCCCAGAGCTCTGCTGTCTGTGGTACATCCACCACCCCTGACGAGTTCAGGTCATACCATGGCCAGTTGTGTGAGTGCCACAGAAAGGAGTGCAACACCTCCCCAAGAAATGCCACAAGTAAAATAATGCGTGGGCACCCTGACCAGGAGGTGCCAGCTCTGGTGAGCATGTGTGTGACCTCACAGTGGTCTGGGAGAGCATCCCTAACGTGTGCCCCTCAACTAAGGGTGTGACCTTGGTGAACAGGTGTGCAAGGACCGTTCGTAACTCTATGAGCACAAACGTGGCTGAGGTTCGGATGCCCCTGTGGGCACTACTGCTGAACATGCGGGTAACTGTAAGCCAGCAGTGTGTGTGTGTGTGTGTGTGTGTGTGTGTGTGTGTGTGTGTGTGTGCGTGTGTGTGTGTATGGTTGACAGCAGCTGGTCACTATAATGACAACAATGAAGAGAAGGGGTCCAGGGGAGGAAACAGAGAGAAAGAAATCATTTCTTTTCAATGATTTTTTTTCTTTTAAACAATGTGTGCCCATGGGTGGGCCCCGTCCCGGCAGGTCTGGTCACAGCAGCAGCATCGCCAGTGTCCCCGGGGCGGGGAGACCCCAGTCCCCTCCTCCGGAGCCGCTCCCCCAGGGGAAGGACAGGAAATGCGGGAGCAGTGACCCGAGAGAGATCAGTAAGCGGGTGATGTTCCCTACAGTGGCTCCAGGGGACCCACACAAAGCTAGTGTGCACAGCAAGCGAGCAGGAGGCCCCAGTGCACACGCGTGCACGCGCACGCCCAGCCTGAAGCACCACCATGCACCCGCGCTGGCTCCTCCAGGCCCTTTCCGGAAGTGGAACCGCCTCCTCAACTCCAGTGAGTTCTGCTTGGCCTCCTGCTGTCTTTTCCCGAGGAGCTGCTCATTGCACTCTGCCTTTTCCCTCTAAGGCGTGTGAAAAACAGGCGATCATGAAAATAAAGCTACAGCCGTGTTGCCTCGGAAATCACCTCCCACACCACCTGTCGGGTGGGCACTGAATAGGGAGTCACAGCCCGTCCCTGACTCTGATCACTCTGGATGTCACTTGAGGTGCTGGGTCTCAGGTCATGAGGCATGTGCTTTACCTCAGAGCCACAACCTGGGCCCTGATCAATGCTAAGATTCTTTTTGGGGGGGTCACACCCAAAATGCTCAGGAGTTATTTCTGACTCGGCACTCAGGAATCACTCAGGATTCCTTTTTTTTGGGGGGGGTTACTCCCAGCAATGTTCGGGAGTTATTTCTTTTTTCTTTTTTTTTTTTTTTTTTTTTTTGCTTTTTGGGCCACACCCGGCGATGCACAGGGGTTACTCCTGGCTCTGCACTCAGGAATTACTCCTGGCGGTGCTCAGGGGACCATATGGGATGCTGGGATTCGAACCCAGGCAAGGCAAATGCCCTACCCGCTGTGCTATCACTCCAGCCCCCAGGGAGTTATTTCTGACTCTGCACTCAGGAATCACTCCTGACAGCGCTCGGGGGACCATATAGGATGCCAGGGATCGAACCTGGGTTGGCCGCAGGCAAGGCAAATGCCCTACCCGCCGTACTACCAATCCAGTTCCTTAGGGTAAGATTTTTTTTTTTTTTTTGGACACTGTGCATCTCCTTTCCTGCAGGAATTGATGGTAACAGGCTAGCTCTGTTAGAGTGATTCTCAGGTAGTTGAAAAATATATATACCCCAGAACCTAGTGCAGGGCCCAGGAATGGAAGTTTGAGCTTTTCAAAAGATCTCAGAAATATTTTACCTGGCATTTCTCGCATTTTTTTTTTTGGTAGGAAGAACTCAAAGGTCACTTCCTCTGAGCTACTGAAGCAGTCCAGGGTCATGGCGAAGGTTCAGAACACTGGGTGGGGTCTCATACTTGGTCTTACTCGCCTGCAGTAATCAGGAATGGAGGATGATGCAATCCCGGGAAATCCACGTCCCCCTCTCCCACAGAAACCAGGTGATGGTGGCCCTCCGTGTCACTGGCCCAGTCACAAGACAGCTGAAACCCGCTGTATCACCGACGGATCAAATCCCCCACCCCACCCCACCCCGGGTGGAAAACGTCAGCATCGAGTTGAATGGAAGGCTGTGAAAATAGCCTGCCCCTCCAAAGCATAATAAATGGGATTTGCTGCTCTTGGTGAACCGCCAAGGGAGAAACGCGGAAGTCCGCGTTATGAATTCCCCCTCCCAGAACAAACCATAAAACAAACTCTTAACCATGGTGTGTTTATATTTAACATCAGATCATGGGCAGGAACAAACCCCAGAAAAACCCTGGGACTCTGGGAGTCTGTCATCTGGGGCTCTCAGCAGGGTAAATTAAATAGACCTGCTCAAGAGCAAGGGGAGATGAAAGGGAAAACATTTCAATAAAAACGCTGGCTGGGGGGCGGCTAGGAGATAGAGTCAGGGGGACTTGGTTCAATCAACTTCATCCCACACCACAAGCCTCCCCTGGGCCCACAGCACCACCGGGTGTGGCCCTGGAACCACCATCCCGCCCCCAAGCACTGTGTGTGTGTGTGTGTGTGTGTGTGTGTGTGTGTGTGTGTGTGTAGCAGTGGGGGGGCCCTGGTGATCCCCAACACCAGTAACAGGACCTGGAACCACCCAGCCCAGCTGACTCAGTAGCAAAGGGAATGGCTCCAGGCTGAGATGGCACCAATCAACGCCGGCGATTTCACCCACCCACACCCAGTGATGCTCAGGGCTATTCCCAACTCTGAACTCAGGAATCACTCCCGGGGGGCCTCAGAGGACCAGATGGGATGCCAAGGATTGAAACCCGGTGGACACATGCAAGGCGAACGCCCTCCCCACAGTACTACATACAGCTCTCAGCAACCCACCCTCTGGAGCAAGTTCAAATTGGGAGACCCAAAGCTATGAGAGCCCCGGGGTGACCCGCTGCCCAGGGACCGCAGCTCACCAGTGGGCAAGACACTGAAGAAGGCGAGATAGTCAACCCCACAAGAGCCATGATATGTGTCTTCTATCTTCACTGCCACCAAAGATGGCCCCTCTATCAAGCTTAAAGGAATCACCAACTGGAGGGTGTGTATGGGGGGGGCGGTTTCTGAGAGACAGCCCCTCTCCCCCAGCAGGCGTACCATCTCATGTTCCAGGCTGTGGTGTGAGGAACGGTCACCTCGCGTGATTTTGACTGGACCAGAGAGAGGTTTTCAAACTGTCCGCTCTGAGGGACCAGCACCATCAGGGCACTGGCCCTCAAAATACAGTGAGCACCCCCAACACAGATCAGTGGTTTTCCCACCTGTGTGCCTTGCCCCTGTCCACAGATCAGAGGTTGAGATGCACTGATGCAGACTGGAGGGACCGTGCCTGGGTAAGGTGCTTGCCTTGCATTTAACTAACCTAGGTCCAATCTCTGGCATCCCCTAACAATATCCCGAGCGTCTCCAGGAGTGATCCCTGAGCACTGCTGGGTATGGTTTAACAGCCATAAAAGGAAAAGGAAAACCCATTGGTCCAAACATTTCCACCACATCACCTGCAATGTGACTCCTCTGGACTAGGTCCATGCTGACCTCAGTACAGAAATTAAAATACTTCCGGTGAGAGTACATTTCCCCACCATCACCCAGCACTGGACTTCCACACAAATCAGTTCTCCGTCAGGGCACTTTGGCTCACTGAGAAATGTGCAATCATGACCCCACCAAAGCGGTGTCGCTTCCTTCATGCCTACTATGGTGAGTTCAACATTGAAGATGTCGGGCGGGGGCGGGGGGGCGCAAAGGTGCTAGGCCTTGCATGTGGCTACCTCTGGCTGGGTCCCGGGTGCTACAGATGGTCCCCCAAGCACAGCCAGAAGTGATCTCTGAGCACAGAGCCTGGAGTTAGCCCTGAGCACAGTCAGGTGTGGCCCCAAACTCCTCTCCTCAAAAGGAAAAAAAAAAATTAGTAACCCCACGGGAGAGAAACAGCTCTTGCTCTCCAAAGCTGCCACATCTTCATTCACTGAGCCTCGCGGTGACCTCGCAGGCACACGTGCACGGTCTTTATCTCACAGAGGAGAGCGGAGAGGGCCCAGCTGCACCCAGACTGTGCTCCCCACACCTCCATGTGGACCACCCCAGACTCATCACCACTAACGTACAAACCCCCTGCAGACACCGCCCAGGCCTTCCCATGTTCCCGGCCCCTGGCCTGGCGCCAGCCCGGATCAAGAGAGAGAAGAAATAAATGGCTGAGCCCCTCTGCTGAGAACAGGCTGGGGAGAGCCAGGCTGCTGCGTCACACATGCCGGGTCACCCGCTGCCTTCCCAGAGAGGGAGGAAGAAGTGACGGCACACAGCAAGAGGCAGCACCATCTCTCCTTCAGCTGAGGGTCCTGAGCTTAAAAGCTGGATGCCAGAGCGATAGTACAGTGGGTCGGGCACTTGCCCAGCAATGCGGTCAACCCAGGTTTAATTCCCGGCATCCCATACGGAGCCAGGAGTACGCTCTGAGCACTGACGGGTGTGGCCTCAAAACAAAACAAAACAAAAGTGGGTGCCTGGGCCTCCCTTAGTCTCTGGGGGCTGCCCATCAGGTGGGCGGGGGGGCTGTGGCATCAAGGATTTCTGCCGCCTCCTTGGACTCCAGGCACTCGGAGACGCTGGCGGGCAGCGGGTCCCTTCCCAGCTACCCTCTCCCCATTCTGCTGTTTTCCTGCTCGGCTGCAGGGGACTGGGATGACAAGAGCCACCCTGAGCTGGACCCGTCTCACCCTCTGGAGGTGAAGAATGAAAGAGAGGGAGCAGCTGCCAGGCCTGCTTGGCAGGGCCCCTGCTTCCCCCCCCACCTCCGCAGCCTCAGGTCCTGTTTTCCTGTGCCGCGCCCCTCGCCCCTCGGTGTGGAGCTGTGCTGTGATCTGGAGCAACCCCCCGCTGATGCCTGGAATCAGGACCCCCTCACCCCCACTCCCACCCTGCTCTCACTCTCCTGGTGAAGTTAGAGCAGCACAGAAGGTCTGGCCCCTACACGCGCCCGAAGTTTTTGTTTCCTGGACAATTGGAAGTAGAGAGTGAAAGCAAACCCTCGGGCACATCCGGCCAGGGGGCCTCTGTGGGGGATCTTTCAGAGTGCAAGCCCGGTGCCAGCATGGAGGAAGTCATCGACCCGGGCACCAAGACAGCCCGTCCCCTCCCCTACCAGCTGGGCTGGGGGTGGAGAGGGGGTAGAGGTGTGGACCGAGATAAAATTGAACTTCCCTCTCCTCTCTTTCTCCAGCCAGTTTCAGCTTCCCTAAGTATCTCTCTCTCTCCCCCGTCTCTCTCTTTCTTCTCTCTCTCCTCTTTCTTCACTCTCCTCTTTCTCCTCTCCTCTCTCCTTTCTCTCTCTCTCCTCTTTCCTCTCTCTCCTCTCTCTCTCTCTCTCTCTCTCTCTCTCTCTCTCTCTCTCTCTCTCTCTCTCTCTCTCTCTCTCTCTCTCTCTCTCTCTCTCTCTCTCTCTCTCTCTCTCTCTCCCTCCCTCCCCCCCTTCTCTCCCTCAACCTCCCCATGCTTCACTCACTGAGCCATCTCCTTACGGCCTGTTCCCTTCTCAATGCTGAGCCCAAAGGCACCCAAAGTGCCTTTCTGCAGCGGGTCGCATTAAAGCCACCCTGACCAGTTCCCTAGGACACAACTGTAGTGCAGGGAGGAGGCTGGGTTCAAGTCCAGCCTCTTCCTCAGCTCTGGTGTACCCTGGGGGAGACAGAGCCCCTGAGCTTAGCACCAACAGGTGTAGAAGAGGTTACTCGAGTCACAGGACACAGAAGGACTCAAGTGCAGGGTAAGGATAGCATGCCCTAGTAATGCTGGGACACCCGGGTCCAGAGGAACAGCCCAGGAGCCAAGAACGCCGAGCTTGGGAGCATCTGGTCACCGGGCCCAATCCCTGGAGTTCCCACATGTGCTCAGCACAACCCTAGCAGTTCTGGTGTCTGGGGCCTCCAGTCCCTCGAGCCATTTCCAGTCACACACTGTCAGATGTGTGTCACCCCCATAACAACATCACAGTAATAGCAACACAGAGAAGGGGGAGGGGAGGCGATAAAATAAATAAAGGCTTTCACTTAACAAAGAAGTGGCCCCAGAGGTAGGACAGGGTATTTGCCTTACACGTGGCCGACCCAAGTTCAATCCCCAGCACCCCATGTGGCTACCTGCGCACTGCCAGGAGGGAGCCCCGAGCCCAGAGGCAGGAGGCAGCCCTGAGCACCGTTGGGTGTGGCCCCAAAGCAAACCAAACCAGAGAACAGTGCTGACCTCGAAGCGGGAGGAGGGGAGGCCAATTTCCTATCATGCATCTGCGTTATTGGACCTGACTCTGGGATTTTTCTCAGAGAGGGGCTTCTCCACTCAGCGAAGTAAAAGGGTTCCCGAGCCAGCAGGTTCTGTGGGGGGCTGGCTGGTGGGCTGAAGTCTGCGTTTCTGCAGCCTCCGGAGGGGCCTGGCGTCTCTCTGCCTTGCTTCGGCCCCAGCAGCACAGCGGGGGCCTGGGAGGCGGGTGGCAGGGGGGGCAGGGCGCTCCAGGAGCTCGTGGAACAGGCTGTTGACTGTTGAGCGGGCTGGGACTGTCCCGCTCACCCAATGTGGGGGTGTTGTGGCCCCGTGTCTAAGGACCTGGAACCCGAGACGCCACCAGAAGGTCAACAAGGGAGAAGCCGGAAGACACAGGTGCCCATCCAAGGGCGTGCCAGGCCAACCTGAGCAGCGGCCAGCGGCTGCCCACGCTCCCACAGGGGGAATTCAGAGACAAGAAGGGAGCAGCGGGTGGGGTCCTGGGCAGGGGCGTCTAAGAGAGGCAGAAAGGAACAGAAGGGCATCTTGGGGCTGGAGCGAAGGTACAGCAGCTAAGGCACGTGCAGGGGCCGCCGTCGATTCCCAGCACCCCAGATGGCCCCCTGAGCCCCACCCACCACAAAGAAAGAGAGGAAGCGGCCAGGCTAAGCTGAACCCCACCCACAGCATGGGGTGACTTCTTCCCCCTGCTGGAGGCAGCAGCATTCTGAGACTCCACGAGAGAGGGGGTCTTGGAGGGGCAGCCAGGCTGGGTGCCCCATGGGCATGGCGGGCTGACCACGCTGGGCATGGCTCGGTTTCCCCCTCCCCCTCACCTAGGCCTGCCCTGAGGAAGGGGCCACGCAGGGCCCCTGGCCGGGCTACCAAGACGTTCCCTAAGCAGCCCCCACCAAACTGCAGGCGAAACATAAAAAAGAAACTCATTCATCTCCCAGGTGTTAAAAATAAAGCGGGAGGTCGGAGAGTTGGTAGCTCCCCATCACATCCCCCCACCCAGGTGTGTGCCTTGCATGAGGCAGATACCAGTTCAATCCCCAGTGCTGTACACGGTCCCCTGAGCACCACATGACCCCTGAGCAGAGAGCTAGGAGTAAGGCATAAGCACCACCAAGTATGACCCAAGCACCAGTAAATATATAAATAAAACAGGAGGTGGTATAAGCCTGAAGGCGTGAGGTAGCGAGTTCAATCCCCAGTGCCCCCACATATCCAAAGCACAATTCTGACAGTTCTACTTGCACCTGGCGCCTTTGCTGTCTGTGATCTCCAGCACTGCTAGCAGTTTCCAGCTACCTCACAGCCAGAATGTATAGGAGCACTTCAACGAAAGGGCACGATCTCCGGAGCACCCCGCAGTGAAAAGGTGCATGAGCACCCGGGTCAGGTGTGCGCCCTCCCACGGAGCCCCTGTGCCCCACCCAGTGTTGGTGTTGGCCACGTGAGCAAGTGTGGGGACACACACACACACACACACACACACACACACACACACTTTAGGGGCACCCCAACAAACAGCCCAGTATGGGGGCCACGCCAGCATCACAACATCAACCCAGGGAAGGGAAGGGGGGAGGCAACTAGACCAGAGGGGGGCACGTGGGGGGTGGAGGAAAGCCTGTGCACTTGGGGAGCCCCTATCCCATTCATCAACAGAAAACAAGACTCCGGCAGCCCTCAGGAGGTCGAGGAAAACGGGCTTTGAAGGCACCTCTCAAACCGAAAGTGAACCGCGGACGCCCACAGGCGTCAGGGCTGGCCTTTCAAGGGGCAGAAAAGGGGTGGGGTGGGGGGAGGGGTACTGGGAACATGGGTGCAGGAGAATGGGCACTGGGGCAGGGATGTAAATGATCCCTGTTTGACTGAAATGCAAACATGAAAGTTCATAATGTTTGTAACTGTACCTCACGGTGATTCACTAATGAAAAATTTAAAAAAAAAAAAAAAGAAAGAAAACCTCCACGGATCAGCTGGGGGAGGTAAAACCACCTGGAATCAAAACCAAAGCCAAATCATGAGCTCCGCACAAAAGCACCAGGTAAGAAACACACGCGGCAGCCGAGACCCCGCCCCAGCGAGAGTCAGACCCGAGCTTGGGAGAAAAGCGGGGAAGACAAACACAGGAAGGAAAGTTCCTCTCGCAGAAACCCGGGAGGCTCCTGCCCCGCCGCCCCTGCTCCCACCTCCCTGTGAACTTGAAACGACAAGGCCGTGACTTCACAGAGCCGAGGAGGGCAAGGATTCCCAGCCACTCGCAAGACAGACTGACGGAATGCTCCCCGGCCCAGGGCGCCGGTCAGAGCAAAGGCAGCTGAAAAACGCTCAAGTTTCCTCTGGCCGGCCAGGCTGGGGAGGCTGCCCATCGCTCACACACACACACACACACACACACACCCCAGACAGGGTTATAAGGCCCCACGTGAAAGCCAGAGCATTTCAGTGGGCAAGCAGCCCACTCTCCAATCCTGCTGGTATACAGCTATTTACTGAGCACCTACTATGCCCCACTGGGCAAGAGAAACACCAACGTAGCTGGATTAGGGCGAGGTTTCCCCCCCCCCCCCCGCAGTGTGATACTGAGCTAGCATGGGGGTCAGAGGTGGGGATGCGGTGCTGGGGAATCAAACTTGGTACTTCACACATACCAATTACATACTGCAGCCCTCTAGGCTCCCCGCCCCCCCACCCCGCCCAAGTTGGAATAGTTGCTGTTGTTGGGGGGAAAGAGGTTTAGGCCATATGTGACAGTGCTCAGGGCTGACTCCTGACTTTGTGCTCAGAGTTCATGTTTGCTGGTGTTTGGGGAACCAAATGCGGTTCCAGAGATCAAGCCCAGGCTGGCCACACGTAAGGCAAGCACTCTAACCTTCATCTATCTCTACATGCCATCTCTAGATTTTTTTTTTAAGTGAAGCAAGATAGTTTTTATTGAACAAAACTTACTGAGAAAGACGCAAGAGGAAAGAGAGGAAATACGTGTCCAAAAAAGAACATGAGAGGGCCGGAGAGATAGTGCAGTGGTTTGAGCATTTGCCTTGCATGCGGCCGCAGGTCCAATCCCCGGTTTCCCCTATGGTCCCCCGAGCCCCACCAGGAGTAATTCCTAAGTGCAGAGCCAGGATAACCCCTGAGCATTGCCAGGTGTGGCCCCAAAACAAAAACAAAAGAGAGAGCACAGGTTTCTCCAGAGTGGAAAAATACCACGAGCTTGACGAGCGAGCCCCAAAGTTAGAGTTGTAAAGAAAAGCATTGATCCTCTGCTGTCCCCAAGCGGACAGCGTCTAAAGACATCGTTCCCCGTGCCCACACAGATGTGACCCAGAGTCGGCTGCCTGGCTCCGATTTCCACGCCGGCAGGGGCGTCGAACCCGAACACACCCACCAGGCCACCATCCCTGGTGCTTCTGAGTACGGACGCAGCAACCTGCATAGAGACGGCCCAAAGGGTCGGGCACAGGCTTAAGATGCCCTGCTTCCCTCCCTGACACCATTGGGTCCCAGGAGCACTGCCAGGAGCAACCTCTGAGCACAGAGCTGCGAGTAGCTCCCATAAGCACCAGGTGTAACCGCCCCCCAAACAGAGAGATGAGGGGAAATGCAGGGAGACTCAGGAGGAAGGCTCACCATGCGCCCGAGCCACAGTGCAGCAGGGAGGGCATTTACTTTGCAACTGACCCGGGTCGATCCCCAGCACCCCAGTGGGTCCCCTGAGCCCCTCCAGGATGAGCACAAAGCCAGGAGTAAGCCGCTAAAGGCTCACTGTGGTTGCAACACTCCTCCCGGCTCCCAGTTTCCAATAAAATTCCGCTCTGGAATCTTATCGCTCCAGCGGTAGCACCGCGGGTAGGGCGTTTGCCTTGTACGCGGCCGACCCGGGTTCAATTCCCAGGATCCCATGTGGTCCCCTGAGCACCGCCAGGAGTAATTCCTGAGTGCAGAGCCAGGAGTAACCCCTGTGCATCATCGGGTGTGACCCAAAAAGAAAAAAAAAGATTCCGCTCTGTGCCACTGGCTTCCATCTGCTCTCTGCCCTGTGCACACCTCATCACAAAACCCAGCGACGTAACTGGGGCCTGACACCCCCCACACCCTGACCCAGGAGCCTTCCGGGGGTCCCCCACAGCACCTCTCCTCCCGGGGCTGCCTGCAGCGGGTGGGCTCATCTGTACAATAGCAAGCCCCTATCAGGATGCCCCTGAGCCACATCACCCAGGCAAGCCCTTATTGGTAATTCCCCCCCACACCTTCATTTTTCAATTTTTTTTTAATTTAGTCCTGGTAAGATTAGAAATTTCTTTATAATTAGGGGCTGGAGCAATAGCACTGCGGGTAGGGTATTTGCCTTGCACATGGCCGACCCAGGTTCAATTCCCAGCATCCCATGTGGTCGGTCCCCTGAGCACTGCCAGGAGCAATTCCTGAGCACAGAGCCAGGAGTAACCCCTGAGCATCGCCGGGTGTGATCCAAAAAGCAAAAAAAAAAAAAAAGAAGAAGAAGAAGAAGAAAGAAAAAAAATTCTTCATAATTGGATTTCAAGCACGGAGCGTTTCGATACCGCTCTCTCCACCAGTGTCCACGTCTGTCCACCAACGCCCCTCCCCCAGCCCAGTTGCTCCCCACCCACCAGCCTGCCTCTCCGAGGGGCTGGCTTCTGATAGAAGTTTTTTGCACCGTGGTTTACAGGACTGTTGGTTTCATACCCGACACTTCACGCCCTTCCGGCACCAACGCCTCCTCCTGGGTGAGCATTCCCTTCTACCACAGCCGCTGCCCCTCCCTGCCCGGTCCCCCGACCTCCACCCCCCGGCGGCATGTGATGACCAGTTCCCAGGTTCTTGGTTTCCGTTGCCTTTGGGCACCCGGCATTCCCCGGCCCGTCTCTTTAGGTCCCGCGTGGGAGAGATCGCTCTGTGTCCGTCTCTCCCACTAGCTTCACTCAGCGCGAGACTCTCTGGCTCCCTCCACGGAGCGGCCAATTTCATGCCTTTATCTTTGCCCACGGCCGAGCAATCTTCCCCTGTGTGTGTGCAGACCATCGCTTGAGACCCAGTCGTCTGTGCTTGGGCATTTGGGTCCATTCCAGGTTTGGGCTGTCGCAGGGACATCTTTTTTTTTTTTTTTTTTTTTTTTTTGCTTTTTGGGTCACACCAATGATGCTCAGGGTTACTCCTGGCTTTGCACTCAGGAATTACGCCTGGCGGTGCTTGGGGGACCATATTGGATGCCGGGGATCGAACTCGGGTCAGCCGAATGCAAGGCAAACGCCCTACCCGCTGTGCTATCGCTCTGGCCCCTCTTTTATTTTTTTTAATCGGTGTTTTTTTGGGGTTTTTTTTTGTTTTTGTTTTTTCGCTTTTGGGTCACACCCGGCAGTGCACAGAGGTCACTCTTGGCTCTGTACTCAGGAATTACTCCTAGCAGTGCTCAGGCAGTGCATATGGGATGCTGGGAATCGAACCCGGGTCAGCCACGTGCAAGGCAAACGCCCTACCCGCTGTGCTATCACTCCAGCCCCTAAAGCGGTATTTTGATCTTGACCTGTTTCCAACCAACTGAGAAACAGGCACGCTATTTAACGTCCCCACCAGGAAGACTCTTGAGGCACTCAAAAAAGCAACAAACTGGGGTGCAGAGTCCCACAGCTCCAGCACCGCCCTCAGCAGGACGACAGAGGGACTCCACAGACCCTGTTCCCTGCGCGCACGTGCTGGGTCGGAACCCCAGGCCTCAGGGGCAAGGCAAGTTGCTGGCCCCTCCCCCACGAAGCACCTATATAGAAGCGTTGAAGAAGCCCCACCCAGGCACCACAGCAGGATGGGGGAGGGGTGTGAATCGTGAGCACCCTCTCAACCGGGGCATGGGGGAGGGCAGGGGGGGCCGTTGGGGCAACAGCTCGGAGCAGAGAAGTTTGTCACAGGCCCCGGGCTCCGCTGATGCTGCGAGGCTGGGGGACCGTGACACCGTCACTTCACCTCCCTCTGCTGGTTTTATCATTGACAAAACAGACGTGACATCAGCCCCTCCTGGGTGGGGTGACTGCGAGGACGACGTGACGCCCGCAGAGGCAGACGAGGCCCCGGGGGACAACAGATACGCAGGCACCGGCACCGCCGCCCGCTGCCACTGATCTCTCGGCCAGGCTGGCCCATGCGGCCGCTCACCTGGACGATGAGGATAATCGCTGTGACTGAACTCGCTGGGAGCCCAGAGCCAGCCGGCTCCAGCCTGTGACGTGCATGCAGGGCCGGGGGACAGGCCCCAGAGCGCCCTCCGCTGCTGTCCACGTCTCACACGTGACCTGCCTTCAGAAGCTGGTTAGCAGCACAAAGCGTGTTCAGCTGGGATGCAAATGTGAAAAACACAAGTGGTGGTGGGGGGCGGTATCCCAGGACCTGGCTGGCTCACCAGGCACTTCTGCGCTTCAGTACAAAAGGGAAAACACATACACACAAACACACACACACACACACACACACACACACACACACACACACACCCCTCTGGATCCTTGCTCCCTATAAACACACACACACACACACACACACACACACACACACCCCTCTGGATCCTTGCTCTACACATACACACACACCTCTGGATCCTTGCTCCCTATAAACACACACACACACACACACACACACCCCTCTGGATCCTTGCTCCCTATAAACACACACATACACACACACACACACACACACACACCCCTCTGGATCCTTGCTCCCTATAAACACACACATACACACACACACACACACACACACACACCCCTCTGGATCCTTGCTCCCTATAAACACACACATACACACACACACACACACACACACACACGCATGTCTCAGATGCTGCGCGGCCCAGACCACATCCTCCACCCTGCAGACCCTCGACTAGCCCAGAGCACAGCCCACAGAGCGAGACCCACGGCCTCTCTGCTCCTCCCAGAACACACTGTCTGTTGACCCACACATGCCAGCAACGAATCCGGCTGGAAAAACCATTCTCCCCAGTGACATGCTTGTTTGCTGGCATGTTAGACCCCAACTGGAGGCTCGGGACGCGGGGGACGGCCTGGCCGGCGGTGGCACGCGAACAGGGCGTGTGCGGGCGAACAGGGCGTGGAGGAGAAGGAGGACGCATCACTGGGCAGCACGTGACGAGCTGGCTGGCCACGTGTGCGAAAGCCACGGACACTGGTGATGTGCAAGCCCCGCAGGACAGGCGTTTCTGGAACCATCTGGCTGGGGCCGCCCGAGGAAACCTGAAGAGCGGGTTCACGGGGAGGGGTGTGGCCAGGCGCGCAGGAATGTGCTGCTGCGGGGTGGAGGCTCAAAGGAAGCCCTTCTCGGGTTCACGGCCACGTCCCCACCAGAGCGCCTTTTCCCACAGCCCTGCCCGAAATCTGAGACACGAGCGAGTCTCCCCTTCGCTCCTTGGGCGCGGGAGGGAGGGGGGTCCCCTGTGAGACCCCAAGAGACACAGAAAGCGAGAAGGGGGCCCAGGGTAGATCGCTCCCTGGGGCCCAGGCTGACAAATGGGTTGGGGTTCTTCTGTACACCCCAATAGGAAGAAGAGCAGATGATGGGGCCGGAGAGACAGTACAGCAGGCAGGGCACTTGCCTTGCACACGGCTGACCCGGGTTCAAGCCCCAACACTCCATAGGGTCTCCTGAGCCTCACCAGGACTAATTTCTGAGCTCTGCCAGGTATGACCCCTCCCCTCCAAAAAAAGAAGGAGGGGGCTGGAGCGATAGCACAGCGGGTAGGGCGTTTGCCTTGCACGCGGCCGACCCGGGTTCGATCCCCGGCGTCCCATATGGTCCCCTGAGCACCGCCAGGAGTAACTCTTGAGTGCAAAGCCAGGAGTAACCCCTGTGCATCACCGGGTGAGACCCAAAAAAAAAAAAAAAAAGGAGGAGGAGGAGGAGGAGGAGGAGAAGGAGGAGGAGGAAGAAGAGGAGGAAGAGGAGGAAGGAGGAGGAGGAGGAGGGGGGAGGAGGAGGAGGGGGAGGAGGAGGAGGAGGATAGAACCGCAACCCCTTCCATCCGTCCCTTACTTAAGTGGCAGCTGAGAATGGGCACCTCAAATAGGGTCCCCAAGTGCAGGCCCTCAGAGAGCCAGCAAGGACTGCAGCCTCACATGCCAACTTAGGAGCTCAAGCACCCCCCAGGCCCCCGGGGTATGGCCCGTTATTTCTACACAGACCCACCAAGGCGCCTTCCAGGCCACTCGGCCCTCCTGTCCCACTCATGCTCACGTGGCGGGGGGCACAGTGGCTCATCCTGGAGTTTCCAGACTTCTGCTTTCTATATGTGTGAGCAGAGCTGGGAAATTAATCTAGGCTGCGGTCAGAGAGAGAGAGAGAGAGAGAGAGAGAGAGAGAGAGAGAGAGAGAACAGCAAGTAGGGTGCCTGCCTTGCAGGGGGTCGACCCCAGTTCAATCCCCAGCATCGCATACGGTCCCCTGAGCACCCCCAGGAGTCACCCCTGCATGCAGAGCCCAGAGTAAGCCCTGAGCACAGTGGAAAGCCAAACCCACTCCCCCCCCCAAAAAAAATATACAGATGAGTATAGGCCAATATTGGCAAGAAAGTGTGGGCCTTCTTTCAAAACAACTGTATCACTGCCATCCCGTTGCTCATCGATTTGCTCGAGTGGGCACCAGTAACGTCTCCATTGTGAGACTTGTTGTTACTGTTTTTAGCATATTGAATACGCCGTGGGTAGCTTGCCAGGCTCTGCCATGTGGGCGAGATACTCTCGGTAGCTTGCCGGGCTCTCCGAGAGGGGTGGAGGAATCGAACCCGGGTCCGATGCATGCTAAGGCAAACGCCCCACCCGCTGTGCTATCACTCCAGCCCAACAACAACAACAACAAAAATTTTTAATTCTATGTTGTTGAGCAGAGCAATTGAACAGCGGGTAGGGTGCTTGCCTTGCCCAAGGCCAGCTCGGATGTGATGCTTGATACCGCATTCGCTCCCCCCACCAAGCCCCCACCGGGAGTGACCTCCAAGTGCAGAGCCAGCAGCAAGCCTGGAGCACCGCCCGGTGTGGTCCGAAACCCAAAACTAAGTTATCAGTTTGGGGTCGGGGCTTCTCCCAGCAAGGTGCTGGGAGCCACGTGGCATGGGGTGGGACTCGGTCAAGAGCACCACAGCGGTGCCCGGCTCATGCCAAACTCTCCCCAGGCCCTTAGAAAAGCCTTTTGTGACCCAGCCCTGGGGGGGTCACTCCTTTACCTGCCCTCCCCGGCTGAAGCTCAGGTTCCAAGTCAATGCACAGAGCCTCCTCTGGACCGAGGAGCAGCTGGAACTTTTTGTTTCTTTGTGTTTCCTTTGTGCTTGGTGTGGGGGGTCACACTTGACTGTGCTCAGGGTTTACTCCTGGCCCCGTGCGGGTGCCAGGGACGGACTGAACCCGGGCTGGCCACACGCAGGGCACACGCCCTGCCCGCCATACTATGGCTCCAGCCCCCACTCAGAACTCTTTGCAAGGAGTGTGGGAGCACACCCAAACGCTAACAGGATGAATGACGGGTCCTCTGCAAACGGATGCGGGGGGTCTTCCATCCGGCACCCAAAGGAAGCAGAGAACTCAACCCAGAGCCTCTCCAGAGCCCTCAACGGGGTGTCCAGCTGAGCCTAACTGCACACACAGAAACCAGGCTGAGCGTGTGCACGGAGGACTGGGGGGGGGGGGGGGCCCGCGGGGCACAGACACAGCAGGGGGGTGATAGGAGGCACAAGAAAACATTTGCTGGGCTGGAGCCATAGCACAGCAGGGAGGGCGTTTGCCTTGCACGAGGCCGACCCGGGTTCAAATCCCAGCATCCCATATGGTTCCCAGAGCACCGCCAGGAGTAATTCCTGAGTGCAGAGCCAGGAGTAACCCTGTGCAGGGCTGGTGTGACCCAAAAAGAAAAAAAAAACACATTTGCATAAAAACAGCCTCAAACTCTACCCGGTCACCCAGCCCCCAGTCACCGCCACACAGATATCTTCAGAGGCTTCCATCCCGAGCCCCGCTCCACTCACTAGCACGGGCCCCCGACGCCTCCCAAAGCGTCTCTCTCCAAGAGAAGCAAAGCCCGGGAGGCAGCCTGGAGGCAGCCTGCAGGCCGACGTGCCGCCCTCAGAGAGGCCCCTGCTCTGGGAGGCCGGGCCGGGCTTGGTGGGAGCCAGCAAAGAGCTGGACAGTGTCTCCCAGGGGCTCTGCTCAGTTTCTTCTGGGGTGAAAAACGTTACCGAGGGAATAAAGGAGGGGGTCCCAAAGGGAAGGGAACATTCTGGAAGGCGGCAGGCAAGTGGGTGAGCTCATCCCCCGTGACTAGGAGATTCTTCCCCCCCCCCAGCAATGCCTCGCTGGTCTGGGAGCTGGCGGGGAGCAAGGCCACACACAGGCCGCCCGGAAGGGTCGATGTCACGTGTGTATCCCTGGGTGTCTCCGTGTGTGTCTCAGTATGCCTGTGTGTGTGCCTGTGTATGTGTCCTGTGTGTGTGTGCCTGTATGTGTCCTGTGTGTATATGTGCCTGTATGAGTGGGTGTATCCCTGTGTATGTCCCTGTATGTGCCCCTTTGTGTGTGTGCCCCTGTGTGTGTGCCTGTTTGTGTGTGCCTGTTTGTGTCCTGTGTGTGTGCCTGTTTGTGTCCTGTGTGTGTGCCTGTTTGTGTCCTGTGTGTGTGTCCTGTGTGTATGTGTGCCTGTATGAGTGGGTACGTCCCTGTGTATGTCCCTGTATGTGCCCCTGTGTGTATGCCCCTATGTGTGTGCCTGTTTGTGTGTGCCTGTTTGTGTCCTGTGTGTGTGCCTGTTTGTGTCCTGTGTGTGTGCCTGTGTATGTGTCCTGTGTGTATGTGTGCCTGTATGAGTGGGTGTGTCCCTGTGTGTGTGTGCCTGTTTGTGTCCTGTGTGTGTGCCTGTGTATGTGTCCTGTGTGTATGTGTGCCTGTGTGAGTGGGTGTGTCCCTGTGTGTATGTGTGCCTGTGTGAGTGGGTGTGTCCCTGTGTGTATGTGTGCCTGTGTGAGTGGGTGTGTCCCTGTGTGTGTGCCCCTGTGCGAGTGGGTGTGTCCATGTGTGTGTGCCGCGTCACTGGCCAGCCCCACTGCCCCCCCCCCCCGCCCTGTGGCTGCGTCACTGCAGCCACCCTGGCCCGTGTCCTCCCGGGTTGTGGGAAGGCCACCGGCCACGGGGGCAACAGCTGCTCTCTGCGCTGGGGCCGGCCGCCCAGTCCGCAGAGGAAGAGGGAAGGAGGGACGGGCTCTCCCGAGAGCTGCCGGACAGCTGCCTACGGGCGCTGGGAGAGTGGGGTTTGCCTCGGGGGCCCCCTGAGGGTGACTGGCGACATCACGGCAGCCAGTCAGCCTTCGGCCCTCGGAGAGGCGATTCCTCTCAGACGACCTGGGCGCAGCTGTGAAGGGGCCCCCACTGGAGAACGTGGCCCCCGTCCCCAGGGGGCCCCAAAGAGGAAGTTAGTCCTGAGTCCAGCTGGGCAAAGTGCGCCCTCCTGGTCTCAAAATAAACACCAATGAGACCGCACAGAGTGGAACTCAGCCCTCCCCCGCGCCCCCCCACCCCGAGAGGGCTGGGAGGGGGAGGGGCTGCCACAAAGACGTTGGCTCCAGATCTGCCCGTGAGCATCAAAGCCACGGGAGCCCCCACCCCCGCACCCCAGGCTGCACAAAGGCCCTTCTGAAGAGGTCAAAGGTGTCTCCCAGTTCCCAGCACCCCGGGAAACGCTCCGGGGCCCCAGGACTCGGAAGCTCCCTGTGGGGAAGTGGGGGGGAGCCAGTCCCTTCCCTGGTGTGCTCTGAGCTCCCCCACACACACCTCCTGCAGTGACTCCCCTGTCCCGGCTTGCCAGCGCACCCCAGTTCCCGGCCACGGCGCCCTCTGCGGTGGGGGCAGGGAGGGGGCCCAGGATTCCCACGGCTGTCGGAGTGGGAGATCCAAGGGCGATGGGGACTGAGGCCAGGCGCGAAACTCAGGCCCCGGCACGCGCCGTTACAGAGCCCTACTGGCGGGAGACACGGAGGGATGGTTCCTTGCACTATTCGGGGCCGCCGTGGTGTCCGACGGGGCTAATGAGGCTCATACGACCAGGAGACACTGAGCCCCCTTCGGCCCGCACGCCCCCCGCTGCCACGCCCCGGCTGCCCCGCTGCCCCTCTCCAACGGGCACTGGGGGCCTCGGTCTGCAGCAGACGAGGAGTCCACCCGCCAGCGAGTGCCCCGACAGGCCCAACAGACAAGCCCAAAGAAAGGAAACAGTCTCTCTTTCCTCTCTCTCTCTCCCCCCTCACCTTTCCTCCTTTCCTCCTCTCTTCCTCTCTTTCCCTTTCTCCTCTCTCCCTCTCCTCTCTGCTCTCCCTCTCTTCTCTCTCCTTTCTCTCCTCTCTCTCCCTGTCCCTCTCTCTCCTCCTCCCTTCACATAAAATTCTCTCTCTCTCTCCCTCTCCCTCTCTCTCTCTCTCTCGCTCTCTCTCTCTCTCTCTCTCTCTCTCTCTCGCTCTCTCTCTCTCTCTCTCTCGCTCGCTCGCTTGCTCTCTCGCTCTCACTCTCTTTTGGTTTTTGGCCCACACCCAGTGATGCTCAGGGGTTACTCCTGGCTCTGCATTCAGGAATCACTCCTGACAGTGTTCAGGGGACCATATGAAACACCGGGGACCAAACAGTGCTGTCCAGTCCCAGAATTTCACATGACAGGAAATTCAAGTGCCCAAAGAGGCTGAGGCCAGAAGCTGAGAGAAGGAGGGAGAGAAAGTGAGACAGAGAGAGACAGAGATGGAGAGAGAAAGAGAGAGAGAAAGAGAGAGGAGGGGAGGGGAGGGGAGGGAAGGAGAAGGGAAGAAAGGAGAGGGCAGGGGCGGAGAGAGCAGGAGAGGGAAGGGAAGGGGAGGGGAGGGGAGGGGAGGGGAGGGGAGGAGAGGGGAGGGGAGGGCAGGAGAAGGGGAGGAGAGACTAGGTTCTCTTTCCTGTTCTGAAATTTGCTCTTGTTCTTTCTTTCATATCTTCTGAAATCCCAGTCCCCTCTCATCTAAAATTCCATGGCATCTACCCTCACCATATTTTCTTGCATCTCAGAGGTGAGGCCTCCCAGTCTGAAGTCCAGAGAGCACTGGGCGTCGCTGAGAATGGAGCACCATTCCCCACTAAGACAGAGGCTCGCTGGCTCACGATGGCCTCCTCGAGCACAGTGCCCCCAGGGGCAGCCTGGGGGAGAGGGGCTGACCCTAAAGCCCCGGGGACAGGCAGTGGGCAGGCAGGCAAGCAGCATGGGTAGCGTGACTGTTGTGACCACAGTGTGCCAAAGCCCCCAGGGCTCCACCTCCCGGCCCCGTCCCAGGAAACAAACACCCACATGACTAATCCAAGCGCCTGCTGTGTGGGAAGGTGGGGGGACCAGGGCGGTGAGCGGCTCTGGGGACGAGTGGAAGGAGCAACAGACAGACGGGACAGAGCCTGGACAAATCCAGGATGGATTTTACCTTTCTTTTTTTTCCTTTTTGGGTCATACCAGGCGATGCACAGGGGTGACTCCAGGCTTTGCACTCAGGAATTACCCCTGGTGGTGCTCTGGGGACCATATGGGATGCTGGGAATCGAACCGGGGTTGGCCGCGTGCGAGGCAAATGCCCTACCCGCTCTGCTATCACTCCAGTCCCTCTAGGACGGATATGACAGACATGGGTTTCCAGGAGGAGCCCCGGGGATGAGGCAGGTGGCGGGAGAGACGGGTGGCATGGCCGGAGTGGGCAGCCAGCCACGAAGACTGAGAACGAAGAGAGCAGCACTGCTATGCAGAAACAGGAGGCAGGCAAAGGTCAGTGAAGAGCTTGCTAGAGGGGGTCACAGCCCAGAAGCCAAGGAGGGATTTCCACAGCGGTGGAATGAGGTGGTCAGGTCTGTGGTTCTGAATCATTTCTTCAGTAGTGATAGCTTTTGGTGTAGAAAATAAATTTGGGGAGGGGAGTGGCAGAGCAAATAACACAGTGGCTAGGACACTTGCCCTGCACGCAGCCGACCCAGATTCTATCCCTGGCATCCTATATGGTCCCGTGAACCCGCCAGGAGTGATCCCTGAGCACTGAGCCAAGAGTAAGCCCCCTGAGCACTGTCTGGCATGACCGCCCAAAAAAAAACCAATTTTTAATCTTTAAATAGCACTGTCGTCCCATTGTTCATTGATTTGCTCAAGCAGGCACCAGTAATGTCTCCATTGTAAGACTTGTTACTGTTTTTGGCATATTGAATACGCCACGGGTAGTTTGCCAGGCTCTGCCGTGTGGGTGAGATACTCTCGGTAGCTTGCCGGGCTCTATGAGAGAGATGTAGGAATCGAATCTGGGTCAGCCACGTGCAAAGCGAATGTCCCACCCACTGTGCTATCGCTCCAGTCACTTTACTTTTCTTTAAATAAAGAAAATAAATCTGGAGATTGAAAAATGGAATGATGGAAAAAAAAGAAAAAGAAAAAAAACAACAACATGGAATCCCTGTCAAAATTATACATACATCAGAGAGAGAGGGACAGACATAGAATGACTGCACTCATTTGTGGAATATAAAGTAACAGGATGGGAAACTAGCACCCAAGGATAACAGAGATAAGGGCCAGGAGGATCACTCCACGGCTTGGAAGCTGGTCTCACGTGCTGAGGGAAAAGGCAGCTGGGGTAGAGAAGGGAGCACTAAGTGAATGATGCTCGCTCGGGATGGGAGATGCGTGCTGAAAGTAGACTATAGACCAAACATGATGGCCACTTACTACTTATATTGCAAAGAGAGAGAGTAAAAGGGAATGTGCCTGCCACAGAGGCAGGAGGCAGGGGGGGGGGGGGGAATACTGGGAACATCGGTGGTGGAGAATGGGCTCTGGTGGAGGGATGGGTACTCGATCATTGTATGACTGAAACGTAATCACAAAAGTTTGTAGGTCTGTAACTGTATCTCATGATGACTCATTAAAATATATATCTATATTTTTTTAAAAGGTGACATATTCCTGAATGCCCAACTTCAGTTCCTTCATGAATCCTCAACGAAGCCCTTCAGATCCTCTAGAAAAATAAATAAAAATTAAAAAATGAATACAGAACAAAATTACATACACAGGGAGAGTCTCCAACAGAAGCCAGGAGAAAAGGTTTCTCGTGTGTGTGTGTGTGTGTGTGTGTGTGTGTGTGTGTGTGTTGTCCCTTTGCGGTGGCGCAGGTGCACAGCCCAGGGACGTGCGAGTGCTCCCACACTGCAGCCTGGCGTCGGGAGCCCGAGACCCCGCAGCTCTGCTGTTCAGCAAGGCCCGAGCTCTCTGGAAACTTTGACAGCCACACGATGCATTCGTGTGACAAGAAAGGTCAAAACGCCGATGGGGAGCCTCGGGACACCTCACATCAAGCTGGCACCCGGAGCCCCTGGGAGCTTCCTACCAGTCAGGTTCTCCAGAAAGCTCCAGAAAGGAAGGCAGAGAGGGGCGGGGCGATGGCTTAACACGCTGGGGCAGATGTTTTTCAAGTGGAGGCCCCAGGTTTTGTCCCTGGCACCTCGCGGTCTCCCAGACACTGCTGGAAGGAATTTCCCACATCCAGTGGCAGTGAGCAGGGTTGGGTGCTGCCAGGTGTGGGCCCCCCAAAATAATAAAATTTAAAAATATTTTAAACGTAGACTTGAGTACATTGGGCACAATGTCCCAGAGTACATTTTCTGGTACATTTCTGGCACAATGTACCAGAAAACTGGGTACATTGGGCACAGTTAAATCCATAAATCCTTTGGGGCTGGAGCAATCAGAGCAGGAAGGGTATTATCTGCCTGGCTACCAGCTAACTGGGGTTTAATCCCTGGCACCCCATATGGTCCCCCGAGCCCAGGAGTAAACGCTGAGCATAGCCAGGTATGGCCCAAAAACTAATGGGGTGGGGGGAGGGTAGAGATCCTATGCTCGGGAGAGAAAAAGGTGTCGAGCAGAGAGAGAAATGGATCAATTCATGAAATCAATCAATGTGACACACAAGCGTCAGCTGTGCCGGGCAAAAGGCGAGGGAGCGGTGCGGCAGAAGGACCCCGGAGTGGCGTCCCCAGCAAGGCCGCTGACCACAGGCAGAGCTTTGTTCCTGCCCTGGTTTCCAATCGTCCAGGCCAGATGCGTTGGTTTCTTCCCGTCACTAATCTAATTTTTCTTTTTAATTGCAGTAACAGTAACATCGATTGACAAGACGGTATTCGCTTGGGCCTCGGTGTTTAACCTCGCTGAACAATAAACCCGAACTCACTGGAGAGAGGCGAGGATTAAAGAGATCGTTTGCATAAAGCAATGGAAACTTGGTGAGATCTCAAAAAAGGAGAAGGCCACCTGGGCCGGCTCAGAGAAGAAATCTACATGTAACTGATCAGCAACCCCTGGAGAAGCCCCTCCTCCCAGCAGATGCTGAAGGGAAGAAAAGGCGGGCACGTTCTGGGTCTCCTTCAGCGCGAGCAGAGGTTGGCAGAGAAATTACTGTGAGGACATCAGAGCTGTCGACGCAAGCTCCCAGGCCCTGCATTTACTGAGGGCTCAACCCCGAACAGGGCAGCAACCTGGTCCACAGTGCAGTCAAGACAGCGTCGCGGGGATGGCCGGGCTTGTCTTGAAGACGATGAATCCATCAAATTGACGTGTACACAGAGAAGGGTAGAACCGGGCAGGAAACCCAGCCCTCCGCGCAGGTACGGAGAGAGGCTGTAGGGCCCAGAGGCCAGTTGGCCAGGTGAGGTCAGGGTCTTCGAGCCCCAGGGCCTTGCAAACGTGTGGTCACCCATTCAAACCCTATATGCACTAAGCACCATCCTGGCGACTCTGCTGCCACGATGCTCAGCACACACGCACGGGAGCAGCACCTCCCCCCACAACCAGCACATGTGCAGGGCCCACAACGGAAGGAGCGCGGTCTCCAGTGAGGCCCACAGCTAGGGTTTGAACTATAGCCCCCCTCCCCTGCACCCCTCCCCCGCACCCACCCACACATACACACAAGCACCACAGCTAAGCGGGGGCCACTGGTCACTGCAGCAATGACGGCAAAGGGAAGGGAGGGAGCAAGAAATCCAGGGATCTGAGCTGAGCCTTGCTCAAGGGGTCCGTCCTGTGGCCCTAAGGGCTGGGCACACAAGCAGAGGCATATCGAGAGAGTATGAGGGCAGGCGGAGGGAGCACGGGGACTCGCCGAGGCCAGGAAAAAAAAAAAAAAAACAGCCTAGGAGGGTTGTCTGCTAAGACTCTCCGGCCGGGCGCTAACGCGGCCGAGTATCATGCCACCTGCTGCCCTCTCTACGGGCCACACACCGTCGCGGGAGCGCGTCTCTGAAGCACCTGAGCCTTCAGTGCTTCGGGTGCCTCTCGGGGGGAGGTGCTTCTCCCCTGGGGGTTGGAACAAGGAGCCTTGGCCTTCCCCGTATTCCCCGAGTGGAGAGGCCACGGTGCTGGGAAGGACGGCCGTGCTGGTGGCAGCTCCGCTGACAACGGAGACGGCTCTGTTATTACAGACGTCAGAAACTGCATTTCTAGACGGGCCGCAGCACCTTGCAGGAGAGCGGCCTCGGGTGCCAGGAAGAGAGGGAGAGGCTCTGTGGTCTGAGCACATGGTCTGCATGCATGCAGGAAACCCAGGTTCTGGCCCTACATGGTCCCCCCAAGCGCCACTGGGGGTTAAAAGAAAAAAAAAAAAAAAAAACAAGCACAGAGCCGGGAGGAGCCCCTGAGCACTGTCGGGTGTGGCTAAAAAAAAAAAATTAAAATTAAAAATTCAAAGAAGTGCAGCCTTTCCAGGTGTACAGTAGCACATGCGTGAACCCCAGCACCACCCCGCAGCAGGCCAGCTGCAATGCTGGCGGCTCTGCCATGTGGGATCCGGGTGCCACCCATGGATACAATCTCCAGGGCACCACCACCAAAGCCCTGTGCACACTGCGACCAAGATATGTGACCACCTCCCCCACACACCCCACCCCCATCACCACAATAGCAAAAAGGGACGTCTGGGGGAGTAGGGGGGAAGACGAAAAGGCAAAACCAGAGCTTTGAGTTGGCAGACAGGGCTAGGGCCGCTGTGATCCCTCCTCCGGGGGATCTGGATCTTGGTCCTGTGTCTCCCAGCTCCAGCGTGGTCCCCAAACAAGCGTGCAGAGTGCTCAGTTCAAGCCATGTGGCCCTCCAGAGCAAGTGCTAGACATGGCAGTCCCGACAGGGGGTGGTCCAGGTATAGGGGTACCACTGAGCCACCTTCCCCAGGACCGCCCTGAGAATGGGTCACCAAGAAGGAGGAGGATTAAAAAAATAAAAAAGAACGCTTCCTCAGGGCCCCCCAGGAGCGCAGTCCGCTGGGCTGCCTCGGGGAGGGCGAGTCAGACAGGAGGAGGAAGTAGAGACAGAGGCCCGGGTTTGAAGGCAGCCGAATCTGGGGTGAAACCTTTCCTCTATGTTGAATCACATATGCTCCGTGTGCTCATTTCGAGGAATCTGTCCTAGGCTAACTGCCAACTGACTGCAATTGATCATAGCAAAGGGAAAAAATATATACATATCAACCTAAAGCAAAGCAAAAAGACCAGCGTAGAGCTGGCGAGATAGCGCCAGCATTAAGGTGCTGCTGCTTCCGCGGGACTGATGCAGGTTTGGTCCCCGGCATTGCACACGGTTCCCTAAGCACAGAGCCAGGAGTCAGCCCCGAGCACTGTCAGGTAGGGCCTGAAAGAACTCAGTGTGTGTGTGTGGGGGGGGGTCAAAGATGGTGAAGAGGTCAGATACAGTAGGGCATACGTGGGGCTGGAGCGATAGCACAGCAGATAGGGCATTTGCCTTGCACAAGGCTGACCTGAGTTCAATTCCCAGCATCCCATATGGTCCCCCTAGCACTGCCAATTCCTGAGTGCATGAGCCAGGAGTAACCCCTGTGCATCGCTGGGTGTGAGGCCCCCTCAAAAAAAGGTATATGTGAGAAAGGAAGAGGCCGCAATTAAAAGCACTTCACAAGGATCGTTGTGTTGTTTTGTTTCTCAGTGTGCCTCGTATCACCCCCTTACTATAACCCTGAAGGCGGGAGAAAATCAAAGGGGCTTCGGACCCCCTCGACGGAGACAGGGAACTGACAAAGGAGGCGCAGGCGGGGACGCGGCGAGTCTGCCATGGGGAACGACTCGGAGGGAGGGCAGCGGAGTCTCAACCAGGCCAAGACGCGGAAGGCTCGGGAGCCAGGGGCCGGCCCGGAGCCTCAGACAGATGCTCATGCAGGCGGCGCGGGGGATGCCAACAAGGCAGAGCGGAGAGCCGCCGCTATCTGTCTCGGCCGGGATGTAGGTCACTGTGTCATTCCTTCAAAGAGGTGAGTCAGGCTGAGAGCTGCCAATAACTCAAAGGCAGATGAGCGCGGAGCTAAATTAAAGAGGCCTCTCCGGGGCCCGCGGACGTCCATCTCCACTCCACGCACGCCGCGCGGCCGCCTCCTCCCCGCCGCCCCCCCCCCCCCCGGCTATTGATCCGAAGAACGTGCTATGAAGGAGAGACCCTCTCTCCCCTTCTCCGAAAGCCCGATAAATTAGTCCTGTGTTTGCCAGCTCCCCCAGAGGAGGTCACGTCTCATGGGGAGCGAAAATGCCAGCGAGGACCAATTTAGAACCCGGGCTGAACCGTGCTCTGATCCAACCCCCAGCCCTGACCCTGGAGAGACACGGCGCGGAGGGAAGCAAAGCGCCTGGCTCTCCCCCGGCGGCTCCATCCTCTGCTCTAATTCAGAGCGGGTATAATTAACCCCGCGCTTCGCTGCGAACACTGAACTTCTTCAGCCCGATGAGAATATCATTTAGTATCCTGCGATGGCCAATAATAGCAATATGGCACAATGCTGCCATTGAGGCCGAAATCAGGGCACATAGTCATTTACATAGAACATTTTCTGTGACTCTCTGTGATACAACGCCACAAAGACTCGATTGAGCCGACAAGGCTCCCTTTCCCATAAGCCGAAAGCGGGGAGGGAGGAGGGAAGAGAAAGGGGAAAAAAAAAAAAAAGAAGAAGAAGAAGAAGAAAGAAAGAAACCACAATTTCCTCTCCAGGACACAGCCCAGATGGTCCCCACCCATGCTGAAGGTTCAGCAGGCCCCGGCACTTGTAGACAGTGATGCCCCCCTGATGCTGGCCAGGGGTGGGGGCTCGGGGCTAGGCATCTGTGACTCTGGGGTGGCGGGACCTGGGGTCCACTGGCACACAGGAAGGGAAATCGCAGTGTCCACCCCGCCCCAGCTGCATGAACAGTTTCTGAACCCCAGCTCAGAGGGACTCCCAGGTGGACACACGGTGACACAGTCCCTCCCAGGGTCCAACCACCCAGGAACTGGGCACCATGAGTCCCTGGGGTGCTGGGTTCTGGGGAAGTAGCTTGAGGGGGCGGAGCTGGCAAACTGGAGTTTGAATCCTAACCCTGGGACCCGAGGCTGCCCCCGAAAGTCTTTCTTTCTTTCTTTCTTTCTTTCTTTCTTTCTTTCTTTCTTTCTTTCTTTCTTTCTTTCTCTCTTTCTTTCTCTCTTTCTTTCTTTCTTCTTTCTTTCTAATTTATTTATTAATTTTTGGTTTTTTGGGTCACACCCAGCAATGCACAGGGGTTACTCCTGGCTCATGCACTCAGGAATTACCCCTGGCAGTGCTCAGGGGACCATATGGGATGCTGAAAATTGAACCTGGGTCGGCCGAATGCAAAGCAAACGCCCTCCCCGCTGTGCTATCGCTCCAGCCCCAGCCACCTCGGCCCCCCCCCAAGGCCTTCCGTCCCCTCCTCCTCTACAGAGTGGGCGCTGGGCACCTCTCAGGGATGACGCTGAGGCTCCTGCATCCGAAACACACAGCCAGTCCCGCAGAGCATCGCCACACTCCCTCAGCAGACGGGGGTAAGAACACGAGCAGAATCCGGGGGTCACGGAGAAGGGCCCAGGCTCCCAAGCCAGGCTCCCCCTGGTCCAAATCCAAGTGCCCTTACTTGAGCCTACCTCACCATCTTACAAAACGGGCAGAGTCAGGCCGGAGAGATGGTACAGGGATGAAGGCACTTCCCTTGAGCACGGCTGACCCTGGTTCCATCCCCGGCGCAACACAGTTCCCTGAGCACTGAGTCAGGAGGAACTCCTGAGCATGGCGGCATGTCGCCCCCAAACCAAAAAAAAATCACAAAATGAAATTAAAAGGGCAGAGTAGCAGCAGTTTAACTCTGAGGGCTGCCATGGGGATGAAATGAGTGAATAAGTATACCATGTTAATGAAAAAAAGAAAGAAAGAAAGAAAGAAAGAAAGAAAGAAAGAAAGAAAGAAAGAAAGAAAGAAAGAAAGAAAGAAAGAAAGAAAGAAAGAAAGAAAGAAAGAAAGAAGAAGAAAGAAAGATACTTCTGGGGCTGGAGAGAGCGTGGGCATGACAGGGCGGGTGCTTGCCTACCTACACGGCCGACCCGGTTTGGATCCCCAACACCACCCGTGGTACCCCGAGGCCCACCGGGACCAAACCCTGAGGGCAGAGCCAGAAGCAAGCCCTGAGCACCACGGGGCATGGCAAAAAAAAATCAAGAAATAGCAATAAAGAACTTCTTCTTTATCCTTCTACAGGATAGGTCATGAAAATAAAAATAATAAACAGCAAAGGGGCGCCGGAGAGATAGCCCAGGGGACTAGAACACATGTCTGCACGAGGCCCAGGCTTAAGCCCCCAGGACCAGCACCACAGGCGGCGGTGACCCCCTGAGCACTGAGTTGGGAGTGGCCCCTGAGCACTGTCAGGTGTGGCCCCCAAATAAATTTTTAAGAAACCAAAATTGTAGAGATGGCGGAGGGGGCGGGGGAGAGAGAGAGAGAGAGAGAGAGAGAGAGAGAGAGAGAGAGAGAGAGAGAGAGGGAGGGAGGGAGGGAGATGCAGCAACTGCAAGGACTGAGGGTGAAAGTCTTCCTTTGCCCCCGCTGTGACGTAAGCCCCTCCTGGAAACCCAGAGCAGGGGGCGCCCCTGACATGTGGGCTTGGGGGGCCGAACCCGAAGGGTGCCATGAGAATCTTCATTTCTTAAAGGTTTACTTTTTTTTTTTTTTTTTTTTTGCTTTTTGGGTCACACCCGGCGATGCACAGGGGTCACTCCTGGCTCTGCACTCAGGAATTACTCCTGGTGGTGCTCAGGGGACCATAAGGGATGCTGGGAATCGAACCCGGGTCGGCCACGTGCAAGGCAAACGCCCTACCCACTGTGCTATTGCTCCAGCCCCCTTAAAGGTTTTCTTGAAGAAGGAAGGCAGCGGCGGGAGGCGGTGGGGGGTGGGGGGCCCTGCTTAGAGGGAAGTGCCCGATGAATGAGGATTTGTTCTCTGACTCAAGTCCCGGCGGGTGCAGCCGGGCTCTTCGCAGTGAGCACAGCCTCCTCACGTGCGTCTCGAGGGCCAGGCCCGCAGGAAGGCCCCTGGCAGCGAGCAGCAGCGGGGTGGGCACATGGAGGAGAGAGATCTGGCCAAGTGGACAGGCGGCATCCCCACCGGGTGAGAAGGGACCCCCGAGGTACCACATATGGTCCTCTGAGCACCGTCAGGAGTGACCCAGAGCACAGGGCCAGGAATATCCCTGACCACCACCAGGGGAGGCCCCAAACCATCTGCTATTGTTATTAAGAATAATCACTGTAGCACTGTCATCCCGTTGCGCATCAATTTGCTCAAGCGGGCACCAGTAATGTCTCCATTGTGAGACTTGTTGTTACTGGTTTTGGATAACAACAACAATAATAATAATAATTGGACCCGGAGTGACAACACAGAGGGTAGGGCATTTGCCTTGCACACAGCAACCTTGGGTTCAATACGTAGCACCCTCTATGGCCCCCCGAGCTCTGCCAGAAATGATCCTTGAGCGCAGAGCTAGGAGTAAGCCCTGAGCACCCCTGGGTGGGACCCCAAAACAAAAACAAACCAAAAGAAAAAGAAAAGATCACACCTGGGTGTGGAGGAGAGTTTCCCAGAGTCCTTCAAACCCGGTCGGGGACCCTCGGGAGCCAAGAGAAGGGAAACCTGTCTGATTCTCTCTCGTGCCCTCCGCCCCCTCTTCATTTCGTGTCCTGACAGTGATGGCAAAACAACCCATTCGGGGCTGTGCAATGAGAAGGTCCCCGAAAAAGAAACCAGGGGGCCTTGGCTGCGGCTCATGGGGTCACACACAAGCCCTGAGTGGGTGTGGCCCAGAGCTCGGCCCTCCGCCCTGCACACACACACCCCGGTTTCTATCAGCCGGGCAGGGCTCTGGACTGCCAGGCCCACCTGCTAGGACCAGCGTCACCATAGGTGACCCCCCTAATGAACTCATTCTTTTTATTTGGGGGAGGGGTGTCCCAAACAGGAGGCCCAGGAACCCCTCCTGGAGATTCTCAAGCAACGGGTCTGATGTGTCTGAGGGTGCAGTGCTGCTCAGGCCCGTGAGCTGGGAGGTCCCCAGGCTGCTCCCCTCTATGTGGTGGCAGAGTTCAAACCCGGTCAGCCACGTGCAAGGTCTCCATCCCACCCTCTGTTCTGTCTCTCTCTCTCTCTCCCCCGACCTCCCTGAACATTTCACTGTCATAGGGCTGGGCAGGGGTGGATGGAGAGTATTCCCAACACAGGGACCCGAGTCGCTCTCTGCCATCTGGCCGCTGATGGCAGCTGGCCTCCGGGCTGTGTCCAAGCACAGGCACCCAGTTCAATGGCCGGGGTCAGGACAATATGACAAGACAGTCCAAGGGAGGCAGCTCCCATGCCAGCTCAGCCGCGATGCCAGTGGGGCAGGGCACAGCAGGCGTGAGATGAGGGGGCAGGAGGCACCGTCCCCTGCCCCGGAGTGCCAGCGTGGCTCTGGGGACCACACACACACACACACACACTCTCACATATACACACACATACACACACACTCACATACACACACACACACACACACACACACACACACACACACACACCTTACTGGGCCCTGAATTCCATTTCGATCACTTATAAAAAGGCAGAACTTAGGGCTGGAGCGATAGCACAGCGGGTAGGGCGTTTGCCTTGCACGCGTCCAACCCAGGTTCAATTCCCAGCATCCCATATGGTCCCCCAGCACCGCCAGGAGTATTCCTGAGTGCAGAGCCAGGAGTAAGCCCTGCATAATACCGGGTGTGACCCAAAAAGCAAAAAAAAAAAAAAAAAGGCAGAACTGGTGAGGATTCGAACAAGAACCTTCCCAGTGGCAGTTAAGGTGGTGTGTGGGGGCCGGGGGGTGCAGAATAATCAGGTGGATCTTTGCTCAGAGGTCTACAATCTTTAATGGCCTTGAACCCACTGGCCATGGTCATGGCCGTGGCCGCTGGCCACCACCTCCTCCTTAGCCAGGGGAGGAAGCGTCTCACGTTATGAATTGCGCACTAAAGGGGCCACATTTCTCAACATCCCCCGCAGCTACGTGTGTGCCCAGGGCACGCGGGGACCAATGAGACGCAGGCAGAAGCATCCCACAGAACTTCCGGAAGGAATCGGGCTGACTCGGCAGAGAAAGGCATGCAGAGGGGACTGAGAGGAAGCCGGCCCGGTGCGGGGAGGTGGGGGGAGTAGCTGGATCCGCCACGGCGGACCCCCGTGGACAGCAAAGCAAAAGGGGGGAAGGGGACTTCCCTTCAGGCCCCCCCTGACCCCGAGAAAAACAGGGCTCCTCTGAGCTGTGCGGTCGTTTCCCGAGGCTCATCCTCACAGAAACCCAAAGCCAAAAGCCCGCCCCGCCCCCACCCACATTGAGACTCACAATCAGCTCCATCAAAAGCAAAACATCTGTCCAGATAAAAATCCAACATTCCGGCAAATTAATCTGTTTTGCATTTGCCTGTCCAGAACCTCGTCTGCTCGCCTCTCTGTCACTGGCTCTGCAGCCCAGACCATCTAGGCGAGCCTCCGGCCATGTTCCCACTGAGACACAGAAACATCCTCCCGTCTGTCTGGAAGGCACTCACCCTGCTCCCCTTATTGGTGGGGGAGGGCGGGGGGAAGATGGGCCGCGGGGACTTCGGGAGGTGACCGCCCTGCGGGTCTCTCTGAAGGGCTGCAGAGACAGTGGAGGGGGCAGCAGGGGCGCCAGGTGGACTAGTTCCTTTCCTGGTCATTTTAAAACTCCACCAAGGGGCTGGAGCGATAGCACAGCGGGTAGGGCGTTTGCCTTGCACTCGGCCAACCCGGGTTCAATCCCCGGCATCCCATATGGTCCCCTGAGCACTGCCAGGAGTAATTCCTGAGTGCAAAGCCAGGAGTAACCCCTGAGCATCACTGGGTGTGACCCAAAAAGCAAAAAATAAAAAATAAAACTCCACCAAAGGCGCCTGAGAGACAGGATAGCAGGTGGCATAGGGGGTAGAGATAGAGCTAGTACAGCCGAGAAGAGGTACGACGGCAGCTTTGCATGCAGTTGACCCAGGCTCGATCCCCAGCTTTCCATACGATGGGGTCCCCTAAGCACTGCCACGGGTGACTCTGGAGTACAGAGCCAGGGGTTAAGCCCTGAATATTGATGGGTGTGGCAAAAAAAAAAAAAAACACCTCTATCAAATAGGTACCCAGTCAAAATAGATCAAGGGATGGCTGGGGTGGAGAAAGCAATATATGAAAGGTGCCCTCACCTATATGGGACAGTGGGGACCGCACCCACGTACTTGAGGCTATAGCTGGAGACTAAGGGAAGTCAAGGGGACAGGGAGCCACTGGTGGACAGGTCTAGAAAGGCCCAGTGACGGGTTACAGTGCAGCCCAGTCCACATGGACACTGGAGACACAGGGGCAGGGTTTCAGGCGCAAGTCCCAGATGAGGCACATGTACACCGTTTACAGAACAGCACCGGGATCAGGCCAGGCCATTCTATGCTGGAGACCAGAGGCGACGGACAGGACTCGGGCCATCAAACACTGGACCAGTCGTCGAGGGACAGAAAGAGCGACATCACACAGGCATAAAGGAGAGGCCTGGACACTGGGTGTGTGGGGGGGGTGGGGGGGGGAATGTGGGCTCATCTCCTTCAATTGTACAATAAGCAAATTTCTTAAGCCTCTGAGTTTCGTAGGCAAATCTTTCATGCAAATCTCAAGAATCCACGAGCTCAGGAGCAAATCTGCTAACACAGTGACGGTCCCCTGTTTATAAGGGACAAACTGTGCTCAGATCACCCGGGCGTGGGGGTTGGAAGGAGATTTGTCCTCTCCTCTGGGCAACACGAGTCTGGCAGGGCCGTGGCAAGCACCGCAATGGGGATGACCCAAAAAGTCCTGAATAAAGAGTGAAGAGGTTCTACTTGCCCGGGTCGTGGAGGCCGCCCCCCGGCTCACGGAGATTAAAGGCACTCTGGCAGGAAGGGCATGTCACCATCCCAGGGTCCCCAAGGCAGAGAAGTCGGAGGATGCATCTGAGGTCACAGAGCTGGTCATTCTCCTGGCTAAAAGCACTGGGAGACGGGCTGCCGCAAGGGCACAGTGGGGAGGAACCTGCCAGGCACGATGCCCAGCATCTCTTAGAGGCCCCCGAGCGCTGCCAGGAGTGACCCCTGACCACTGCCAGCGGTGGCCCAAAAACAACAACAACAAAAAAAAACTGGGAGAGGAAAGAATCTTTTATTCCCCTTTTTGTCTTCTGTACAATCTTCATTTTACATGCACATTATTTTGATAGTTTAATTTGTTTCCTTTTTTTTTTAAAAAAAAAGGGGGGGGCGGTGCGGAGCAATAGTACAGTGGTAGGACATTTGCTTTGCAGGTGGCCAACCAGGGCTCAATCCCTGGGATCTCGTAGGGTCCCCAAACCCTGCCAGGAGTAATTCCTGAGTCCAGAGCGAGAAGTAAGCCCTGAGCATGGCTGGGTATGTCCCAAAAAGGAAACAAATAAACAAGCAAAAATTAAAAATACATTTAAAAGCAATAGGGCCAGAGCGAGCGAGAGAGAGAGAGAGAGAGAGAGAGAGAGAGAGAGAGAGAGAGAGAGAGAGAGAGAGAGAACAGAGATTAAGGTGCTTGCCTGACAGGCTCCATTAGATCCCCAGAAGCACAGAGTCCCCTGAGCACTGCCAGGAGCAACCCGTGAGGACAGAGCCAGGAACAGCCCAGAGCACCACTGGATGTGGAAAAGAAAAAAATTCCCCCAAAACCAAAAGAACAATGCAGTGACTTTCCATGACTGCAAAGAGGAAGATGTTGGCCCAGCAGGACTGAGGTCCTAAGGGTCAAGCCCTGAGCACAGGAGTGACCTTCCCAGTCCCACCCGTGAGGACAGGGTGGTATGCTGACCTCTCAGGGTGCACGCCCAGCTCCCAGCAGAGGGCCTGGACCCCTAGGTCAGAGGCTGAGAACAGGGCAGGGCCTGCACCAGGGTCTTCCCCGATGGGCAGAAACTCGATCACAGCAGCAGACTTCAAACCTAAACACAGAATCTACACAGCCCGGAGAAAGAGAAAGAAAACTAGCGCCTGCACCGTCTGCTCCGTCCGTGGTGTCAGCCCAGGAAGCACCCACGCAGGGAAGCACACAGCAGAGGCCTGGGGCAGCGGCCTCCCTCCTGCCAATACAGGCCCAACGCCCAAGGCACCTGTGCCCCACGCGTCTCCGCACCCCGCATCAGACTAACAGCAACGGAAACGCAGACCCGGCCCGGCACCCGGCACACCGGGCTCGGGGCGGCCGCATCTTGCCAGCTGGCCCTTCTTCCTCTTATGGGCCTGGCCCTCGGGGTCTGGCGCTCACCCTCCCCGCCCTCGTGGGGGGATTCCAAGGCTCATCTGATCTGCACCACTGTCACAAAGCCCCACTTTAGATCTGGGAAAGGTCCTTAAAAAATAAAAATAAAAAAAGACTTCGAGGGGCCAGAGGGAGCAGGGGTTTAGGCGCCAGCCTGGCACCCCGCCAAGCCCAGGTCGATCCCAGGACCGTGCGATCCCCTAAGCACAGAGCAGAGAGCGGCCACTCAAAGCTGCAGGACATGGCCCCGAGCCCCATAAGTAATAATAATAATAATAATAATAGTAATAATAATTCATTAACAAAGTTTTAAGTTCTTGGCACCAGAGAGATAGTGCAGGGGGGAGAGCATTTGCCTTGCATGTGGCCGACCAGCAGCGTTCAATCCCCGGCATCCCCTGTGGTCCTCCAAGCACCGCCAGGAGTAATTCCTGAGTGCAGAGCCAGGAGTGACCCCTAAGCATCCCCAGGTGTGGCCCCAAAACAAAAAAAAGAAAAAAAAATCTGAGTCTTCCCCCCACGTGACCCCAGGGGAAGGCCACTGCGGTGGCAGGACAAAGCGTGCGAGGGCTGGAACCAGGGAGGGGCAACAAGAACAACAACAATGACCCTGGCACCGCCAGACTCACGGGCGGTGGGGGCCAGATGGTGCCTCGCAACAGCCCACCCAGCAGGCGAGAAAGGGACCCCGGGGGCCGAGGCTCTCTCCATCCCTCGGCTCAGGGGGAGGGAACAAGGACCCCTGGGGGAGTGCAAGTGAGGTCCCAGGTCCCAGACAGAGAAAAGCAGGTCCTGAAAGTCAGAAAGAAGGTTCCAGCCCAGCAAGCCAACCCCTGCTGTCCTCCAAGGGACAGTGCACAGGGACAAATGAGCCCCGCCCCCACAGCGCAAGGCCCTGCCCTGGCCACGGGGGTATAGCACCCCACAGACCAGGAGTACCCCCCACCTCACCGGCTCCTTCACCCACCCCCGCCGGCCACACCCCGTCTCTACCTGGCCACGTGGTGAGGATGAAGGGCTTCCCCGGACCCCGCGAGGAAGCACCTAACTCAGTGCTCCCCGGGACTACGAGCATGCCTGGGAGGGCTGTGATGAAGAACAGGGTGGGATGACCAGCACGAAGGGGAGCGGGTGACCACCCATGGAGGGGACCCCACCACACCTGGGAGCCAGTGTCAGGGGACAGGAAGGCAATACAAGTGGGTGGGGAATGAGGACGCAGGGGACCCCATGTTATGATGGGGGTGTGGGATGGGCAATAGGCTGCAGAGAGAAGGCATGAAGGATAAGGGGGAGGGGGCCTCCAAACAAGGAGGACACACAGTTCAGGAAGAGGGAACAGCATGGGGGGAGGGAGGCAGGGGAAGAAGGCACAGGGGTCAGTATTGTGGGGAATTTAGGAGCAGAAGCGGAAGGCTAGAGGCGGAACCTCCGAGTGACCCATGCGAGGGGCTGGGCGAGGATGGACAGGCCAGAAATCATAAGGTTGCGGGCGGGGCGGGAGAGCCAGACCCATCTGGTTGCCTGAGCAGGAAGGGAGCAGGGCACGGGAGCGATGGGCAGAGAGATGCCTAAGCGGAGCTGCAAACAGAGTGGATGTCGTCCTCCTGATCGCACCCACTAGTGTGCAGACTAAGGTCCGCCGTGTGTGCTGTCAGATGAGAAAACGGTCCCCCAGAATGGGAGCTCGTGTGTCTAACCTCAATGAGCTCCGCGGGAACTAGGTCCAGGCCGTTGGCATGGGGCAGGGGGAGCCCGCATGCGCGCTCAGAGCTGGCGCCCCTCCTCACCTCTCAGGCGCTTGCCTCTTTTTCTAGGTCCAGTTTCTGGAACACCAGGACCCAGGGGAACTCCCCAGTTTGACCAGCCTGGACGGACTGGGGGAGATGAGACCAAAGCGTGTGAGTTGAGGTCACACCGGGTCACGAAGGTGCCACTGACAGGGGTTCCTGAGAGAGGCAGGCGTGGAAGGGGACACTGGACACTGGACTGGAAATTGGGGTCTATGCTCGGGCAGTGGGGAGCAGGGAAGCAAGGAACAAAACGGGCTTTGGGGGGTTGATTTTTGGCGGTTTTGGCTTTTGGGGTCACACCCAGCAACGCATAGGGGTGACTCCTGGCTCTGCACTCAGGAATCACTCCTGGAGATGCTCAGGGATGACCATATGGGATGCTGGGGATTGAACTCAGGTCGGCCAAGTGCAAGGCAAACAAACGCCCTCCCCGCTGTGCTCTCGCTCCAGCCCCCGAAGGTTTTCCAGCGGGCGAAGCGCCTGGCGTTCCTCACCAAGCCTCCTGCACCTGCGCCAGGCATCTGCCTGCCTGCTCCACACGGCACGCTGGGCTCCGTGGCACTCTGGGTCTCCAGCCATGTGACAGGAGCGTGACCCCGGTGGCCTCGGGCACTCCCCAGGACCCCCTTCCTCCCAGCCGCCAGCAGGCGCGATTCCGCCAGCGAGCTGGCTGCCAACACTCATCCCTCAGAGGGCAGCGCATATTTTAACAACCTGGGTTCTTTTTCGGGGCCCCACTTCTTCATGACAACGGAAGAGCTGGCTGGCAGCTGCGCCTCGGAAGGAATGTCCAGCCTCCACTTCCCCATTTCTTTTTCCTCGCCAAGAGTGAGGCTAAGTTTCCGCCTTCTTCACTGGGCCCCCCCCCCCCCCACACCCCAGTGCAGTTCCCTAGATGCCTGGAACACTTGATTCCTGATCCCGGAGGGGGGGCCTGGCTGTCAACCCCTCCCCCAGAGGCCCCGAGCACCCCCAAGGGGTCCAGCACCCTGCTTCTTCCCATCAATTCTCAGACCCTGCCAGTGGGCTCTGCTAAAAAAAAAAAAAAAAAAAAAATGGAAGACGGACAAGCCACTGAGAAACGGGGAGATCCGCCTGCCCAGTGCTTCCGGGACCAACTCCACTTCCTGCAGGCCTGCGGAGGGAGGGGCCGGCCCTCCACGCAGGGTGCAGGTACACAGCCGTGGGAGCCGGGATCCCCGCCTTGGCCCAGGCTGGCGGCTCCGGAAGAGCTCCAGGTAGCCCCGGCTTCCGTGCCACTGGGCATGAATGAGATGGCGGCCCAGCTCAGGCGTGAAACTCAGCCCGCCCCAGCGTCGGCTGCCAAATGTTCTCGGCTCACCGGCTTATCGGCCAGCCAGCAGGCACTGTGTTTCCGAAGAGGGTGAATGCACGGCTCATTCCTGAGGGCCTAGGCTACTGGTGAGAAAATGTACCCAGCTGCTTGGATCTTTTTTGTTTGTTTCTTTTTTTTTTTTTTTGGAGGGGTGGAGTAAGGTCATACCCGGCGATGCTCAGGGGTTACCTCTAGCTCTGCGCTCAGGAATTAGTCCTGGAAGTGCTCAGAGGACCCTATGGGATGCCGGGGAATGAACCCGGGTTGGACACGTGCCCTACCTGCTGAGCTCTCGCTCTCCAGCCCCTGCTTTGATCTGAGAGACGGAGAAAGAAGCAGAGGCAGACAGAGAGAGTTGGTCACGGGAGGAAAACAGAATAGATGGGAGTGAGGTTCAGCGCTTCCATGAGCAAACGGTCGTTGGGGGCCAAAATGAAGATGGACGAAGCTGCTGTTATTATTACTGGCGTGGAGGGGGGCTGCAGAGGCGAAGGGCAGGGTGGTGGGCCTGCCCGGGGCGGTGGGCTACAGCTGGCTTTCGTTCACGTCGTGTTATGTGTGCACGTTTGTGACCGTGTTCCTTTCACCATGCCCAGACCCTCACGCATGCAAGGCAAGTGCCGTACCGCCAAGCCACAAACCTGCCCCCTAGAACAGAGCTTTGAAAGATTGCTCCGTTGCTTTCATGGTGAAGTCAAGTGCCAGAAATTGATCCCAGGGCCTCCCACATGCTTGAAAAAATTGGGGGGGGGAGTTTCAGAGGGGGTTATATAAATGATCTAAATTCTGCTTCTGACCAGGCATTAGACCCTCCCCCTAAACTAACAAAAATACGATGCTTGAGAAATAGCACAGTGGGTGGGGCACTTGCCTTCGTGCAGCCGACCCAGGTTCGATCCCCGCACCCGCTGTGGTCCCTGGCGTGTCACCAGGAGTGATCCCTGAGCACTACCAGGTGTGGCCCCCGGCAGTGGGAGGGAACAAGGAGCCCCAGTGAGAGAGGAGGGAGTCCTGTCCCAGATGAAGAACAGCAAGTCCAGAAAGCCTGGGACGCTCTGAGTGGGCTCTGCACTGGAGGGCCAGCTCCTCCCGTCCAAGTGACAATGCACAGGGTCAAGCCAGCAGGGAAAATTCCTGACAATGATAAGAATGGAAAGTCGCGAGTCCAGGGGAGGAGGCCAGAGTGCTGAGGACCCACCAGCGCCCTGTGCTCAAAACCGTGGCAAAGGCAACAGCTGTTTGTTTCCACGGAGGTGACCTCCAGCAGGAAGTAAGAAGCGAAAACACAGCTGCAGCCCCTACTCTTCGGAGGGAGGCGGTTCTCCGGCGTCTCTTATCCTTCATCTTGCCTCCAAACTCCGGTCACCTTCTAACCCCGCTACTGGCTTCTCCCGGGTAAGAGCAGCCCGTGGGGCCGGAGGGATCAGATGTTGGCGGGGGTCCAGGCGCCTGACCCTCATTCAGTCCCTGGCATCACATATGATCCCCGAGCACTGCCGGAGGTGATCCCTGAGCACTACCAGGAGTGACCCCCCCCCCAAAAAAAAAAACAAAATTAAATTAAAAAAAAATTTTTTTTTATTTATTAAAAGAGAGGGACACTGCCAGGAGTAATTCCTGAGTGCAGAGCCAGGAGTAATCCCTGAGCATGGCCGGGCGTGACCCCAAAGAGCGTAAATAAATCAATAACCAAATGAGAGGGGGAGGGAGGGAGAAATCGGCCCTTACCAAGTACGTGGACAAAGCTGGTGACAGCACTTTCTTATCACTGTATATCCAGACCTGGAATTGAGCCACCTCCCCTGTTCTTCCTCTTTCTGTCTGTCTGTCTGTCTGTCTGTCTGTCTCTGTCTGTCTGTCTATCTGAATGTCTCTCTCTCTCTCACAAACACACACACACACACACACACACACACCCCTATCCTTTCATGCCTGTCTTCTAAAGCCTACAGAAGAAATGAACCCAGTGGGGGCCAGAGAGCCATCCAGGAGTTAAGACTCTTGCTTCATCCACAGCTGACCCAGGTCCTATCCCCAGCACCGCTATGGCCACCCCCAAGCTCTGCCAGCAGTGCTCCCTGAGCACAGAGCCGGGAGCCAGCCCCGACTTACACCCTTAGCACAGTCAGCTGTGGCTCAAAATTAAAAAGGGGGGAAAAAAAAAGAAAAAGGAAGAAAGAGATGAAGCTGACGGTCAGAGAGACAGTGCAGGGATGCAGGCGCTTGTCTTGCCTGTGGGCCGGCCCAGGTTGATCCCAGCTCCACAGGGCCTCCTGATCTAACGGCCGGCAGCTCCTCAGCCTTTCCCCGCTGTGGGCCAGCGCCTGCCCACGCTGGGTCCGTGGACCGGCAGTTAGAGGAAGGCGGCAGACCAGTGGGTTTCAACCTCTCCACCAGCAGGCCAGCGGCCAAAGACCACAACTCTAAGCACCTCCGGGTCTGACACCCAGCAGGACCTAGCAAGGGGGCGATGTCAGTTCGGCATGCCTGGGAGAGACCTCCGGGCCTCCTGAGCACTGCTTGGGAGCCAAAGATACAGAAAAGAAAGATATTTATCCTAGCTGTTCTAGTCAGACCCAAGAGGCCCAGTCACCTCCATCTGTCATGATTCCCAGGGAGTACTAAGGCAGCACTTGTCCAGAGGTCAGAGCACTGCAGGCAGAGTTCTGCCCTGCACACAGCCCGCAGAGTTAGGCCAGAGCTGAAACCTCCACCCAACCTTCCCTCCCACTGTCCCACACTGTGGCGCAATCACCTTCTAGAACTCTCACTCCGAACTCCCACTGAGCCCTCTGCAGAGTCACGTGGCCAATCCCGTTAATAAGAACCTGGCCTGGTTCGACTCCTGTCCCCGTGTCACGGAGCCCCGGAGAGAGGAAGGCATTTGGCCACCCAGCAGGCAGGGAGGAGCAGGGCTGTGGCCACTGTGGCAGCCTGGCTCCTTGGCCGAGGCTCTGACACACTTTTCCAGAAGGAATCCCTGGATGCCTTTACAGCCGAGCAAAATAAAATACACCCAGAGTTTCCTTTAGAAAGCAACGCGAGGGCCGGAAATATCACTCAACGGACTCAGCACCCGAGAACACACCAAACAGCAACTTCATGAGTGCCAGGGGGTTCTTAAGTCTGTCCCCAGCACCCAATGGGCCACTGAGCACAGCCAGGAATGCCCCTGGAACGGGACAAGTCTGGCCACAACCTTCCCCAACTCCCAAAATATAAAACACCCACAAAAACGGGGCTTGGGGGATGGGGGGAAGAGAGGGGCTGTAAAGGAACCCTGGGGCAGTGATGTCTTAGCTCACCCGCCTTCTCACTGGCTCCCTGGGCATCGGGGGGCCACCCGACACCCCAGTGCAGTTCCCTAGATGCCTGGAACACTTGACTCCTGATGGGGGGGGGCCTGGCTGTCAACCCCTCCCCTGGAGGCCCCCAAGCACCCCCAAGGGGTCCAGCACCCTGCTGCTTCCCATCAATTCTCAGACCCTGCCAGTGGGCTCTGCTAAAAAAAAAAAAAAAATGGAAAATGAACAAGCCACTGAGAAACGGGGAGATCCGCCGTGCTAACCTCCAGCGGGGCTCACACTCAATGCCTGTGTTCTCTGCACACACACCCCACTTGGGCTTCATCCCCTGCCTCGAGACACCCGGGACCCTCCAGCGTCCCCAACTGCTAGAAATGACCTGATACAAACCCGTGACCCTGTGCTTAGGTGGCCCCAGAATATGAAGTTTCAGAAGATGCAGGCCTGGACCCCCTTGGTGGTTCTATCCACTTGCCCACCTTCACCTGCAGCAGAGAGAGTTGGGGGTGTGCAGATCTGAGCCCCCAGGATCCCAGCAGGCCCAAGGGAATAGGAGGAGGTGGGTTCAGAGGGGCCTCGGGCTACTCAGCGGCCACTCCCAGGGACACTGAGCTGTCGCTCCACTCCCAGACTGCACTAGCCTCAGGCAGGACACCCCAAACAACACGTGTCCAAAGCGGAGAGAGCTGGGCTGAGGGCTCTCGCAGTCCAGGGCTCTGTGTGTTCCCATTAGGGGGGGCGGGGCGCGACACCACTCAGGGGGAAGGGGACTCATCCTGCAAGACCCTTGCTCAAGGCTCCCAGCACCCCCGGGCCTGGGAGAGTCTCCTGCCTCGGTGGCATTTGTCTGTCGGGCTCTGGCATTTGCCTGCCGCCTCACGGCCACCACACAAGGCAGAGGGGGGAGGCCTGGCCCGAGCGCTGCTTATTGTCCTCGGGTCCCCCGCGGCCCGAACCTCCCACACTGCACCGCGCTCACTGCCGGGAACCGCAGGAGCGATCGCAATCGCCAGGCGCTCAGGCCTGGCCCGAACTTGGCATTTTCTCATCTTTATATAAACACGGGAACAGTCCCGAAACGGGGTGATCTCAGAAGCGATGCCACATTGATACCCAGCCCCCCCGCCGTCCATAAAACCCGTGTCTTTCACTTTATTCGCTGCCTTATCTCCGATACACAGTTCCTCCCTCCCTACACCCCCCCCCCCCCGCCCCGAGCAAACATCCCCCCTTCAAACAATATGTGATGCAAAGCAAACAGAACAGGGCACCAAAACAAATTCTCGCCGGCAAAATTTATGGCTCCTCCTTTGTCCCCAGAACCCAGGGCCACACACTCAAGGGTCAGCTCTCCGCCCCGTGCAGGGGTGGGTGGGGTGGGGGAGGGCGTGCTTATGCCAACCAACTTCCCCTGAATAATTTCATTAAGATAAGCAGGGGAGGGGGCTGGAGCGGTAGCACAGCGGGTAGGGCGTTTGCCTTGCAAGCGGCCGACTGGGGTTCGATTCCCAGCATCCCACATGGTCCCCTGAGCACCGCCAGGGGTGATTCCTGAGTGCAGAGCCAAGAGTGACCCCTGAGCATCGCTGGTGTGACCCAAAAAGCGGGAAAAAAAAAAAAAACAACCAAGATAAGCAGGGGACCCGAGTGATAGGACAGAGGGGAGGGCACTTGCCTGGCACACAGCCAGCCCGGGTGTAAGCCCCACCACCTCCTAAGATTCCCCTGAGCCTCACCAGGAATGATCCCGGAGCACCGAGCCCGGAGCACGGTCATGACCACCAGCTGTGGCTAAACAACAACAAACCAGAAACAGAAGTGGAAAGCTGATGGCTAATGGGCCTCGGGGTGAAACACCTCCCAGTTTCTAAGACACGGAGCAGTGCATTCCTGAGACATCTACCCGCTGCTAACTAACTCCTCCCCGGCTCAGAGAAAGGCCACGAGGTGGCTGGGATTTGGGGGTTGCCGTGTTTTGTTTTTGACCAGATCGGGGAGATGACTCGGGCAAAGTGTGGGTGTCAGGCCAGGTGAGGTTATCCTGTGCGCCCGGCCAGGTAAAAGGGGCGGGCCCGGAAAGATGCTTACTGGCCGCTGAGAGCCCTTCTCCGTTGTTTCTGGAAAGGCCAAGCGCCTGCCTCGTGCCCCCCCAAGACCTGAGTCCAGCCACCCGTTCCAGGCTCCTAAATAGATGTTGCAAAGGCAGGCAGAGAAGATTGGGTGGGTGGGGGGTGTTTAATGAGCAGAAGAACACTGCTCATCTCTGTCCCCCAAACTTTTGACAGGACTCCTGGGAGGGAACTCCCTTTACACGTGTGTCTCACACACACACACATACACACACATACACACACACACGTACATGGAGCCTTCCCACCCCAATGCGTGCGCACGTACACGCACAAACCCGCCTCGGGGACAGGTCACTAGACTCCAGGGGCTCGGGGGAGGGGGCCCTCCGCCTGGGCGGGCACCTGCTCCTCCCTGGCCGGCCGCCAGCTTTGCTCTGCATGAATGAAGGCTGAGGTCAGTCTGTACCTGGACGAGAACAAAGCCGGAAATAAAAGCAGCACGCAGCGGGCACTTACTCAAACCTCAGCGGCAGGCGTCCAGACCCTGCTCTCTTCAGGAGGGGGGGTCTGCTGGGGGCTGAACCTCCCGCGCACTCCCCAGGACCCTGTTCTCCAGGGCTGTCTGTGTCCTTGTAGGTCGCTGCTGCTGCTGCTGCAAAATGTTCTCGGTGTGATTTATCACCTGGGTGTAGGGAGCGCTAAGCCGTGGAAAGGGCTGGGAAGAGCCGGCGGAGCCCATTCTCTCCCCCGCAGCCGACCTCCTGGGCCTCATCCTGAGTGGGGCAAACCCCCCTGTGCAACCTGCAGCTGGCCCGGAGCGAGGGTTTCGCTAAACGGATCCTCAACGACTAGAGTGAACAGCGCCAAGAAGTGAGCGTGACTCATTTCTAGAATGTGCACTCCCAAACCGCAGAGTTTAGAGGAGAGGAAGAAAAGGCAGGAGGAATAGGCGCTCGCAGAGGCGAGGCGCTGAAGTGATATCATTGCTGGGAACCACGGCTGACTTTGGCTTTTGGGACTGCTTTCTCTGTTTTCCCAGTTGTACATTCTCATTCTCTCTCTCTCTCTCTCTCTCTCTCTCTCTCTCTCTCTCTCTCTCTCTCCTCTCTCTCTTCTCTCTCTCTCTCTCTCTCTCCTTCCTCGCTCCCCCTTCCCTCCCTCTCTCCTTCCTCTCTTCCCCTCTCTCCTCCCCCTTCTCCCTCCCTTCCTCTCTCTCCTCCTCCCCCTTCCCTCCCTCTCTCCTCCTCTCTTCTCCTCTCTCTCTCCCCTTCTTCCCTCCCTCCTTCCCTCCCTCCTCTCCCTCCCTCCCCCTTCCCTCCCTCTCTCCTTCCTCTCTTCCCCCTCTCTCTCCCCCTTCCTCCTCCCCATCCTCCTTCCTCTCTCTCCCTCCCTCCCTCCCCTCTTCCTCTCTCTCTCCCTTTCCTCCTCCCCCCTCCCCTCCCTCTCTCTTCCTCTCTCTCCCTCCCCTCTTTCCTCCTCTCTCCTTCCTCTCTTCCCCTCTCTCCCCCTTCCTCCCTCCCCCTTCCCTCCATCCATCCTTCCTCTCTCTCCCTCCCTCCCTCCCCCCTTCCCTCCCTCTCTCCTTCCTCTCTTCCCTGTCTCTCTCTCCCCCTTCCTCCTCCCCCCATCCCTCCTTCCTCTCTCTCCCTCCCTACCCCTTCCCTCCCTCTCTCCTTCCTCTCTTCCCCTCTCCCCCCCTTCCTCCCTCCCCCTTTCCCTCCTTCCTCTCCCTCCCTCTCTCCTTCTCCTTCCTCTCTTCCTCTTCCTCTCTCTCT